>NW_025862718.1:96159-173477 GCF_002878395.1 Capsicum annuum
ACCCTCAACTTAGAATGTTTGTATGTACTTAAACAATAAACATATAACCTATAAAAACGATGCTTAAATAAGAAAATCCTAAGGTACCTAAGGTAGTCAACTCACTTCAGCTCAGACATCTTTTACCCCTTCTATGTTTAATCTTCCATAACTACTGTATGGATGCAAGTATCATAACAGTATGACACAATAGAATTAAGTGATAACATTACATTAGCAACAAACAACCGAACATATTAGCAATCTATATTACTTGAAAAGATAAGAAGTCAACAAGATAGCCAATGTACCCTCACAACAAGGAAGTCCAATATCTCTCAGTACTATGTAACTATAATGGATTATATCAAAACACTTACGCTCATAAAAAATGTCATGAACCAAACCAGGGCCTATCTGTGATGACTATCTTAAGTCCAACGAGGATTAGAGAACACCTCCTTTGCCAAGCTAAACAGAACAAAAAATAATAAGAAGCAGATGAGTTTTGAACGTAACCAAATAAATAAATATCCAACTCAATATGAATACAAAGATATGCAACAATAATCCCAATCCACAAAAACCTCTAAACAAACCAACACCAATCTAAGTTGGGACATGCCTCCAAAGATAGATAAAAGAATCCAATAGAAGTAGTTTAAGACATAAATAAAACAAGACTTTAAAGTGATAGCCCTTTCCGAGAATAGAAGCTCACCACTTTAAACTTGACTTCTCACAACCAAAAAATCCTATCACTAAACAAGAAAAGTAGAAGTGTCTCTAGTTCCTACATCGTGTGGGGATACAAAATTTGAAAATAGTTAGCAGGGTAAGCACTAGAATGCAACTCAGGAAAGGGATAAAATAATGCCAAGTCAAAACCATAGTAAAATTCCATATGCACACATTGTACATACATTATATATATATATATCATGTTGGGATAGGTAAAAAGGCTTAGCATGAACTTGAAAACATTAGCCTGGAATATGTAGCTTAACAATCATAAAAAGGCACCTATGGGCTATATGGGCTCACCTTTCCCTACTGAAAGGGCCCCAATGCATGTTAGCTGAATAAACCAGAGAATAATAATATGTGCATATACACCAGGTAACTCGAACACCTGGGAATATATCAAGGGTGATATGAACACCTGATCATTTAACAAGGGTGACTCGAACAATCGATCATAAAGAAATTGTGACACGAACACCCAGCTATTTCAACACTCGCACCAAAAAATGTAATTTCTAGTAGTGATCCCCCGGGACCTCTAATTTCATGACCTAGCTACACAACCCCCTTCAATCCCAATTAAAAAATTTAAACATTCCCATTTATTGAACCATGATACACATCGGGCACACACTGTTGGTATCGTCATGCCAACAACACTTGCAAGCTTATAATTATATCATTCTAATTCCATTAACCTTGGGTACGCCTCGAACCCCATTGTAGTGGATGACACAAATTTCTTTGTTCATTAAATCAAAACCAATATGTTTCAATAAACTCTTAATATCATACAATGGTTTTGAAAGTAGTTTAATCTGCATACCTTCATGTTCAAAACACATTTCAGAAGATTGGGTTGAGGGTATACCAGCTATAATATTCAAAACTATTAATTTTAGGAAATACATAACCCCTACTCTAATTTACCACCCTTATCCACCCCAAATAGTTCAAAGACATCAATTCAAACCATGAATCATTCATAAAATCGATGTGAAAAATAATTGATTCATTAAGTCTCAAAAGCCCTCAACCCACATTGATAAACCACAATTTAATGACATGAATAACAATGGTAAATACATGCTTTTAATAAAAAAGACTTTGGGGAATAGTCACATGCCTGAGATATCAAGATTTATAGAGAGAAATCAACCCTTGGATACTCTAATTCTCAATTTATTGAAAACCCTAGTGTTCTTGACTCAGGTATTTTAGACAGCTTTAAAGAGTGTTTTGATGGTTAAGTGTTCAGAATAGGGTCCCCAACATATTTTATGGACATGGGGTCTAAATGGGGGGGGGGGGGGGGAAAGGAAAATGTCTATTGTTCCTTTAATTAAAATCTAAAAATTCATGCCTTTATATAGAATTAACAATGAAGGAAGAGAACTTGACTTAAACCAAGATAATGATGGAAAGAAATTACCAAGACAAGACCCAAATCAATCCTAGTTGAAACCCTAGCTTCCCTTGCCCAAAAGCTTTTGAGAGAATTATAGAGTGTTTAGAAGAGTTTCTAAGTGTTAATGAATGGAATAATAGGGTAAATAACGTCCCAAGTATGTTAAAATTTATGGGACCTTATTAGGATACGTGTGGAAATACCTAAAATACCCCCACTAAAGTTGTAAAAAAAATCCCATCACAGGGGTACGACTTACCCTCTTGAGTCGTACCCTTCTAATAGGAGTGGTACCTTTGGATCAAACTCTGTCCAGCATACGACTCATCTAACTAAGTCATATCCCAAGAATATGATTCATACCCTTCATCCCTACCCCTGGAAGATTTAAACCCAAGTGAGATTTAGACAATGTTTACCATATGAGTTGTGGGTACGACTCGTACCCTGGCTTACGGCTCATGGTGAGCCACTCTTACTCAGATCCAACCTAAGTAACTAAGTCTAAGATTAAGTTAAAGAACTAAATGATCTGTAACCACTGATATGAATTGTACCCCTAAGTCATACCCATTCCAGTAAGAGATTAGAATTCTAGGAAATTTTCTTAGGTCCAGAAACAAAGGTGTTTAGTCTCCCTTACTAGGAACATTCATTACCGAATGATGGACTAGGTGGGGGTAACCATATGCAGGAGTCATATGCATTATCAAATATATTTCCAATCTCTAACAAAGTTTTAAAACAAAGAGGCAATGATATTAATCTTTCATTTAACAAACTCAAAAAATAGAGATGTGTTGAAGACACATACCTTCCGCATGAAGCCCAGGAGCATAAAACAAATGTGGATATTTGGACTTCACGTCCTCCACTGCTTCCCAAGTAGCTTCTTGTACCTTATAGTTCTACCATAGAACCTTAACCAAAGCCACGTCCTTGGTCTACAACCAACGAACCTGCCTATCAAAGATCTCAACTGGGACTTCTTTATAAGACAAATAGTCTGAGATACCCAATCCTTCCAAAGGAACAATCGAAGAAGGATCACCAATGTACTTTCTCAACATGGAAACATGAAAAACCGTAGAAACTAAGCTCAATCTAGAAGGTAACTCCAACTCAAAAGAAATATTACTAATTCTCCATAAAACCTCATAAGGACCAACATACTGTGGACTGAGCTTCTCCTTCTTACAAAACTGCACCACCCCTTTATGGGAGATACCTTGAGGAAAACCTTATCCCCAATATCAAACTCTAAGTCTCTAAACATAACATCTATATAGGATTTTTGGTGACCTTGGACAGCCTTAAGCCTCTCCTGAATCACCTTCACCTTCTCCATATCCTGGTAAACCAAATTGCGACCAAACATGTCTGCCTAACAAATTTCAAACCAACCAATAGGGGACCTACACCTCCTACAATACAATGCCTCAAAAGGGGCCATACCTACTAGAATTATAGTTTTTGTTGTAAAAAAACTCCTCCAATGGCAGATGCTCAACCCAATTGTCACCATAATTAATCACATAAGCCCGGAGTATATCCTTCAATGTCTGAATAGTTCTCTCCGCCTGCCCATCCATATGTGGGTGGAAAGTAGTACTTATACTTACCTTAGTCCCCAAACCTTTCTGAAAAAATCACCAAAAATGGGACGTAAACTGCATGCCATGATCATAAATAATAAAAATTGTCACCCCATGCAACTTCAGAATCTCTTGAAGATATAGCTTCGCATAATCCTCTACCGAGAAGGTAGTTCGCAACTTAGTCATCCTATGTACAATGACCCAAATTCAATCATATTGATTTTGATAGCGAGGAAGACTGATAATGAAGTCCATATTGATCCCTTCCTATTTGTACTCGGGAAAATCAATTTCTTAATACAACTCGCCTGGCCTTATGTGCTCAACCTAAACTTATTGACACACCATGCACTTGCCCACAAAATCAGCTACATCCCTATTCATGCCATTCCACCAATAGATTTCCTTAAGATGAGGTACATCTTAGTCAAGCCGGGATAAACAACATAGCACGACTTGTGCACTTTATCCAAAATCCTTTGTCACAAATCATCAATATCAGGAACACACACCCTCCCTTTGTAGCGTAAAGTACTGTTACCACTGATCTGAAACACCATTACCTTTTTCCTACTAGTGTCTCTCTTGATTTTTATCAAGATAGAGTCTAGCACTTGCTTTTTCTTAATCTCTGTACCAAGAGACGATCAGATAACTTCTTGAACCATCACACCAACATCCTTAGAGTCCAAGAGGAGAACTCCCAGATTAGCCAAACGGTGAATATGCTTCACCAATTCTCGCTTTCATTCTTTTACATGAGCCAAACTCCCGATGGATAACTTTCTAAGAGCATCAATAACCATATTAGCCTTACCTGGGTGGTAGTGAAGACTCATGTTATAGTCCTTGAGAAGCTCAAGCCATTTCCTCTACCTGAGATTAAGTTTCCTCTGAGTGAACACGTACCATAGACTCTTATGATAATAAAAGATATCCACATGAACACCATAAAAATAATGCCGCCATATTTTCAAATTAAACACAACCACCAATTGCTCCAAATCATGAGTATGATAGTTTCTATCATGTATAATTAACTACCTGGAAACATAGGCAATCATCTTCCCATGTTACATCAAAACACACCCAAGACCTACCCGAGATGCATCACAATACACCATGAACCCATCATTGCCTTCCAGCAAAGTCAAAATTAGAGCTGAAGTTAACTTATCCTTCAACTTATCAAAACTCCCTTTACAAGCATCTGACCAAGAAAACTTGACCCTCTTTTAAGTTAACTTAGTCAAAGGAGCAGCTATTGATGAAAAGCTTTCCACAAACCACCTATATACCTGTCTAAACCCAAGAAACTCTAAATGATGGATGGAGTCATGGGTCTAGGCCATTTCTTCACTACATCAACCTTTTGCGGATCCACCATGATCCCGCCTACTAGGAATAATAAGACCCAATAAAGTTACATTGTTCAACCAAAACTCATAATTAGAGAATTAGGCATACAACTGCTATTCCTTTAAGGTTTGCAACACCACACAAAGGTGATTAGCATGATCCACCCCACTCTTTGAATAAACTAGAATGTCATCGATAAACACAATAACAAAAAGATCTAAATATTAACAAAAAATCCTATTTATCATATCCATAAATGCCGCCGAAGCATTAGTCAACTCAAATAATATCACCAAAATCTCAAAGTGCCCATATCAAGTATAAAAAACCATCTTACGGATATCCACCTCCCTAATCATTAGATTATGTTACCCAGACCGAAGATATATCTTATAAAAGAACTTGGCACCTTGCAACTGGTTCAATATATTATCTATCCTTGGAAGATGATATTTATTCTTTACCGTTACCTTGTTCAGCTGCCTATAGTCAATGCACACCCAAAGGGAACCATCCTTTTTGTGCACAACCAATACTGGTGCACCCCATAGGGATACACTATGATAAATAAACCCCTTATTTAGAAGATCCTTAAGTTGCTTGAGTTCCCTCAACTCAGCTGGAGCTATTTTATACGGAGGAATAGAAATTGGACCAGTGTCAAGAACTTAGTCAATACCAAACTTGATTTCCCTATCCGAAGGAACACCAGGAAGATCATCTGTTAAGATATCTGGAAACTCATTAACCACTGTAACTTACTGGGAAAAAGGACCTTCCGAGTTAGAATCTTTAACCCAAACCAAGTTATACAAACAACCTTTAGAGACTAACCTCTGAGCTCTAAGATACAAAATAAATCTCACCCTAGGAGCTAAATAACTACCATCATATTTTATAACTGGATCGCCAGGAAACCTAAAGATAACCCTATGGGTCCGACAATCTAAGGGTGCATAGATAGAATGTAACCCATCCATCCCCAGAATAACATCGAAATCTACCATACCCAACTCAAACATATCCACGAAGGTCTGCTTGCCACCAAAAGAAACCACGCACCCCCTGTAGACTCTATTAGCAATAACTGAGTCACCTACTTAGGTAAAAACAAAAAAGGGTCCAAAATAACTTTTGGATCAAAACCAAATAACATAGCCACAAAAAGATTCACATAAAATATAGTGGACCTTGAATCAAGAAAATAATATATGTCACAAAAGAAAAAATATAACAAACTAGTAACGACATCAGGTGATGCCTCAAATTCTTGTCGGGATGCCAAAATATACAACCTGTTCTAACCAACACTAGAACTAGGAGCAGTAACAGAAGTAGATGCAACATTGGCATGTGTAGGAGCAGAAGATAAATCCACATGAATCTTATTTGTCCCCATAACATCCTTATTATCAAGACAATCCCTGAGCCGGTGGCATGCTCGGCCACACATAAAGCATTTATCCCTTTTTTATCACAATAACCCAATGAGGAGGACCATAGAACTGACATATAGGTCATGAAAAAACTGATTAACCTCTGCTTGCTTGAGATTGGGCACCCTGTGCCCAAAAATTGTCACCACCATGATTACTCTTATTACTCACCTGGTAAGGAGCACTAGAAGAAGAGTAGGAAGCAAAACTCCACCCCTTCTTTTTCTGCAATTTTCCACCATCTCAACCACTCTGAGACTGAGCACCTTCCTAGTCAGAAAACCTGCTCCTCTTACCTTGTCTATCTCCAAACTCTGCCTTTTTTCTCATTTTATCCTTCACTTAATGCATATAAACAATCAACCTAGAGATTTCATATCTTTAAGAAGCAAGGCAGTTTTGCTCTCCAAAATAATATCACAATTTAACCCAGAAGCAAACTTCCACATTCTTGCCCATATGTCAGCAACTAAATCAGGAGCATACCTCAACAATTGGTAAAACTTCAAGGCATATTCCTTGACAGGCGTTCTCCCTTGCTTGAGGTTCAGAAACTCCTCCATCTTTGTTTCTCTCAACTCTTGGGGAAAGAATCGATCTATGAAGGCCTTAGAAAAAGTATCCCACAAGACTAATTCATCCACATCACCCCTATCCCTATCAAACTCTTCATACCACTGATATGTGACACCTTTAAGCTGATAAGCTGCAAAGTTTACCCCCTCCACTTTGGTAGCCTACATCATTCAAAATATCTTTTCTATTTTATCCAAGAAGCCCTGTGGAACCTTCTCCAACTTTATTCCAAAAAAAGTGGGAGGACCCATCTTCATAAATTGGCCAACCCTTGGGCCTTAACAGACAAAGAACCAATCGTACCCTGCTTGGCCTGAGTAGCGACCATATGAGCAATCACTTGAATAGACTGAAAAAATTCTATATTAGTCACTTCGCCTTGAGTAAGACTAGTAAAAACTAGTGAAACTCCATAATTATCAGGGATAGGATCATGAGATTGAAGATGAACCCCAAAAGTAGGATGCACCCCTTTAGCATTACCCCCAGATTAGATAGGAGAATTTTCGTGTGTTCCAGATCTACGAGGCATGATAGAAAAGATAAACAAACAAAGATTAGGGATGATCCAAAGACTGAGACTCCAATCTTGAAAATAGAATACCAAGAAAGTGAAACAATCCTAAATGTCTTGTAGACTTCCCCTTATAAGTGTGGCATGCTACACACCCCTAAAAGAGACTCTACTCGACATGGATTTTTGGACTCTCAATTAACCATGAATCTAGGCTCTAATACCAACTTGATGCGACCCGAACGGGGGTCTTGTCGTAATAAGCATCCAAGTACGACCGAGACTGGAGACCACCCTCATTACCAAATCCAATCTCCAGCCGCCTGCCCTGAGTTGGATGAATATCCGAGCATGTAACAAGATAGTTTAAGCACACAAAGACTTTGGGATATGATCATAATCGTGACCAACCCAACTGAATCCAACCATTCCATGCCAACAATCCAACCATACCAAGCCAATACTGAAATAAGGGCCATAAACCAGGCCATAACCAAAGATGTTACAAAACATAATATAATTAATCCCAAAATGAAATATGATGGAAAAGTGAGAAATTATGTTTGATAGTGCTAGACTTCCATCTTATTCCAATGCCAAGGCTGACACTAATACCGATCTCACCCATTTAAACCCATAGTAGTACCATAAATCCTCTAACCAAAAGAGTAATAAAATCCTGTTGGGACATGTCATCAACCATGGCCAAATCCAATATCCTAAATAAATCAAAGTGTCATAAAATATTCATAATATAAAATGAATCCTTCCAAAAGGATGAAAGCTTACCACTTTAGTCAGATACTGATCCTTGAGTCAATCACTATATAGGATTATTAGAATAGATGGTTCCTACATAGCATGGGTATATAGTCTCCTGTACACGGGTTAGCAAGTGAACGCTAGCATAATCTCAAGATAAGGGTAAAATAATGCCAATTATAAAATCAAGTAAAACCATCCATATAATACAACCGTGCATATATATACAAATAACCATGCCGAGAAAGGGGATCGGGTTTAGCATACCTTTAAAACCATTACCTGGGTTATGTAGCTTTTTCATCATAGACCATCCATGAGTTATATGGGTTCATCTCCCCTACAGAAAGGTCCCAAGTATGTGTAGCCGCACGACCAAAGAAGAAAACTGGAATGAGCAGTACATCTCCCAAAATATAGTGTGTGATATCATCCACATAGTCACCAAGACCAACCTCTTCTTGGCAAATATGAGTTTCTAGTTTTGGTCCTCCCGAGATTTCCACCTTCCACGAATTTTCTATAGATCCTGCCATTATTGGCCAATTAAAACCAAATTTTAAATAACCAAACTATTATCCATTTATTAACCAAGGCCATTAATATTATTATCGTCATACCAATCATTACCTACAAGTATTATCCATAGCCAACCATGTATAGGTATAAGGGAACTTTTAAGTGCCCTTCTATTTACCATATTAAACCAATTTAGGGATTCCATGTGCCTAACAAGCATAACCTTTAACCATTTACCATTCCAAGCCATGTAAACCTTGCATAATTCCTTTACCAAGTTTTAAAACAAGCAAGAGTTCCATTAAAAATTGTCAATGCAATGAACATATCTTTATAATAGTTTTGTCAGATACATTGAGCCCATATTATAACGAAAACCAATTCTAATTACTATTAAACCATTCCCACATAATCAAATTATCCAAAGCCATCATTAATGAAAATAAAAGTATAATTAAAACCATAGGAAACCATAACCGACCATTTAACATCAAAACCCCTAAAATCATATTTGTAAACCAAAATTATACAATCAATGAAATCATGGAAACATTCTTAAAAATCATGCCTTTATATAGAATTAACAATGAAGGAAGAGAACTTGACTTAAACCAAGATAATGATGGAAAGAAATTACCAAGACAAGACCCAAATCAATCCTAGTTGAAACCCTAGCTTCCCTTGCCCAAAAGCTTTTGAGTAAATTATAGAGTGTTTAGAAGAGTTTCTAAGTGTTAATGAATAGAATAATAGGGTAAATAACCTCCCAAGTAGGCTAGAAGTCATGGTACCTTATTAGGATAAGTCGAGAAATACCCAGAATACCCATACATAAGTTGGACAACAATTCTATCATAGGGTACGACTGACCCTTACTAGTCGTACCCTTCCAATATGAGTGGCACCCTCCACTCATATTATAGAATAAACCTACGATCAAACACTGCCCGACGTATGACTCATCCAACTAAGTCATATCCAATGCATAAGTTCTATACCCTTCTTCTATAACACCTGGTAGATTTAAACCCAAGGAAGATTTAGACACCGTCCACTATATAAGTCCTGGGTACGACTCATACCCTTGCTTATGGCTCATGGTGAGCCACTCGTACTTAGATCCAACCTTAGTAACCAAGTCTAAGATTATGTTAAGGAACCAAATGATCCATAACCACTGATACAACTTATACCCCTAAGTAGGAACCAAATAATCCCTAACCACTGATATGACTCATACCCCTAAGTCGTACCCACTACAGTAACCAAAATCTATCCCACCAACCAATACTTTTCAACATATGACTGGACCATACCATTCTTAACCCATGATATAGTTATACCTATGAACCATATTGGGTCCAAAAAATAGAATTCTAGGAAATTTTCTAAGGTCTAGAAACCAAGGTGTTTCACTATTGCATTGGGAGATGACAACCAAAGTGCTATAGGAGAGATAAAAATAGATGCCTTAATGGCGGCCATAATTTGAGTGAAACAAGATATAAATGAAATTTGAATTCAAGTGTTGGGATAGGATCAAAGGATGTCTAAACTCTACCATATCCACTCCTTAAAACTACCATGCCTCAGGTAGCGGATGTGTTCAAAACACATCCACTATAATTTCCTAGAAACACTCTACCAATGTTCAATCCACTAAGACCAAAAAAAGATACCAGATCCAAACCACTAAATATCCACAAAACTAAAATCTCATTTTACCACTCCAAACTCAAGTCAACTAAACCCAATAAGAAGAACCTCAAAACTAAGTAGCCCAACCTCTAAAAAACTAAATCCCTCAATTTCAAGTACCTCATAACCAAAACAACCCATCAATATAGAAGAAGAAGAGAGGGAGAAACAACAAGAGAAGTATGAAGAAATCAATGAAGATGACATGTAAGTAGGTTAAATGAGAGAAAGACTAAAAGATTAAAAAGGTCATGGAGGTCGAGGAGGAAGATTTGGTCTAGTGCGTAATTGTAGATGAAACTTGGGAAACCTACCCTAAGGTCATGATCAATGGACATAAAATAGTTGTAGTGGAAGAGAAAATATAGGAAACTGATACCAAGGATATGATGAAGGGAACCAATAAGGTAATAGGGATCGAGATGTGGGCTTCAATTTAACGAAGATTAATCTTCCACCTTCTAAAGAAAGAGTGATACCAAGGCTTATCTTACATGGGAGTCCATGTGTGAAAGGATCCTCCAATTTAATAATCTCACCAATGACAAAAAAAATTGCTATGCCATAGCATATTTTGAGGGGTTTGCCACTACATAGTGGGATTATGCAAAGACATTTAGAAATAAGTTGAATGATAGATAACTACCACCATGGGTTAACTTGAAGGGACTTATAAGACAAAAGAATGTGCTGGAAATTTATAGACAAGAGTTACATGCCAAGTTATACAACTTTAGACAAGGAAGCAAGAGCATCTTGAAATTCAAGAGGGGGTGAATTGAAATTTTTTTGTGATTCGACTACTGACTTATTTTAGTTGACTTGCTTACAAATTAGTCCCTCTAAAAAAATTAGATTTAACATAGTTAAGCAAATAAATATTTAAACATAATCTAGATACATAAAGATTTATCCTTATTTGGAATACCAATATGGCACCTACTTCCAGTGCCCTTGGGTTTCAAAGTTTCCTTCGATTGTTCATTGTCAGGATCAAGTAAAATGAAAGGAACCAAGTTTTAAAGAATTATTTTGCTCTTTAAATCTTGAACCACAGCTTCAGTTGATGTTACAAATTTAACTCGATCCTACTCTTTATATAACAATTGTAAACTAAAGGTTACAAAGCCTTGTGAGACAGTTGTGTAACCTGTGTCTGTCTTCAGTCTTCATCTTTTATAGTCTTTGGCTGATACTCTTCATAAGAAAACCCAAGAGAATTCTTACCAATCAAGGATTTGAATTAATTCCTTGATTGAGGGATGGAACCATAATGTATGTCCATACGTGGTATAGTTCCACAATTATACATGTCCATATCATATATGTCTGTGTAATAGTTGTGGTATCCTTTTCTTTTGCTTTATGTCCTGATTGATTTGGTCTGCCATAATTCTTGCATTGTGGACCTTCTTTTATTTCCATGATATTTGATTTATTTGCTTGCCATACTAAGTAAGTCTTTTTTATCCTCCATATCTTTGGGTGAGATACTCTTCAATCTTCTAATATTATTTTTATTCTTTACTTGATTGTGATTATTTTATTTTTTTGTGACTTTTGAGGCTGAGATACTCCTTCCATTTATTCTCATTGTGACTGATTTTCTTGGATGTCAAGTATTGTAAATTTTTGTCCTTCCAACAAACATTAGCAGTCCTCAATATTCTGCAAAGATACACTTGTTAGTTAGTCATTATTAAAACATGGAATTAGGAGGCTAATAATCTCCCCCTTTTTGATAATGACAAATAAGAGTAAACATCAGTTGACTTCCTTGTCTGTTATCTTACTCCCCCTGACTTGCACAAGTATTGATCTGACTTTTATGTAACATTACTTGACTTACTGCTCTACTCTCCTTAACTGGTAGGCAACTCTGATTTTTCTGCTTTCTCCCTCTTCGATATAATCAAAATGAAACAACACAAAAGCAATGTGCAGACAAAGAAATCCACACATACATAAAGTAATGAGGACTCCTCTTTCAGAAGAGGTGTCCCAGAAAAATACATATGTAATTTTTGTATTTATCAAAAATCATTGCAAATTACTATCCAAAATAGGACTTAAATATTATTAATGCTAAAAATATCAAGCCTTTTTCTAAGAGAACAAATTCTTTCTTCTTGCAGGGGTTTTGTGAAAATATCTACTAGTTGATTTTTAGGAGTCAACAAATTTAAGAGTAAAATCACCATTTTCTACATGATATCGAATAAAATGATACATAATATCAATATGTTTATCCCAATATTGATGCATATTATAGTTACATAGCTAACAGAACTAGCGTTATCACACATAATAGGAACAGATTCAAATGATAAGTCAAAGTCAAGAAGCTGATGCATAATCCATAAGATTTGAGTGCCACAACTTCCAATAGGTATGTATTCAGCTACAGTGGTTGAGAGAGAAATATAAGTTTGCTTCTTGTTATGCCAGGAGATAAGGGCATCACTAAGAATTTGACATGTTCCATGAGTTCTCTTTCTATCATTTTTATCACCTATAAAATCAACATCTAAAATAACCAATTAAATCAAAATGTGAAGAGAAGGGATACCATAGTCCAAAGTCTTAAGTTCCTATTAGATATCGGATAACTCATTTGATGGCAGTGGGATAAGACTCCTTAGGAGTCGACTAGAACCTGGAATATTTACACACACCGAACATAATGTTTGGTTGACTTATAGTCAGGTAGATTAGAGATCTGATCACCCCTATACATCTCTTTATCAATGACAAGTTTGAATCAATGCTTGTGGATGGGCTTATAGGTGTTTCATAGGCCTTTCCTTTTTCCATACCAAACTTTTTGATGAGTTCTTTCGTTTACCTGGCTTGACTAATGAAAGTGCCTTTAGAATTTTGTTTGATTTGTAATCCCTGAATGAATGTGAGCTCACCCATAAAACACATTTCGATTTCTCTTTTCATTAAATTAGAAAAGTTCTTGAACATAGAGATGTTAGAACTACAAAAAATGATATCATCAACGTAAATTTGCACAATGAGAAGATTAGAATCAATCTTTTGTACGAATAGATTTGTATCAATTTTACCTCTTTGAAAATTATTATTTTGTAAAAAAATACTCAATCTCTCATACCAAACTTTTGGAGTTTGTTTGAGGCCGTAGAGTGCTTTTCATAATTTGAAAACATGAATTGGATATGATGGATCTTTAAATCCAAGGGTTGTTTTATAAAGAAATCCTCATGAATAAAGCCACTTAAGAAAGCACTTTTCATGTCTGTTTGATATAACTTAAAATATTTGCATACGACAAAGGCTAATAGAATTTGTATTGATTCTAATCTTGACACGGGATAAAGGTCTCATCATAATCAATACCTTCCTACTAGGAGTAGCCTTGAGATACATGTCTGGCTTTATTTCTGATAACTTTACCTTCTTCATCTAATTTATTTCTGTAGACCCATCTTGTTCTAATTACTAGGAGTTTTTTGGTGTTTCAACTAGAGTCCAAACTTGATTTCACTCTTTCTTCATATCTTTAACCCATGATTTATCTTTGAGGCCTTATCAATTTTCTTGGGTTCAATTTGAGAAACAAGGGTACCAACTACTTGTCTCCTCAGTGATGCTCTTGTTTGCACTCTATCCTATAGATTTTTGATGATGAGTTTATTTGGATGACTAGCATAGTGATTCCACTCTATTGGAACACTAGGCTTTACAGTTTCTACTTTAAGAGTTAACTCTTAGAAGGGAGTAGTTAACTTTTCTTATGATGTCTCAAAGATTATGCCGTTACTTTCTTCAAATCATAGATTACCCACCTATTCTTAATCAACACTCAAACTTATAGAGAAGTGATTAGATTCATCAAATACAATATGAATAGATTCCTTAAAAGCTAAAATTCTTTTATTAAAGGCCCTATAGGAACAACTGGTGGGAGAGTACCCAACAAAAGTACCTTCATTACTTCGAGGATAAAATTTTCCCAAGCTATTCTTACCGTTATTGTGAATAAAGAATTTAAAACTGAAAAGATAGAAATAACTGATGTTGGGCTTCACTTCTCTCCAGATTTCATAAGGCATTTTCTTCAGAATAGGATAGATAAGGAACCTATTAATGATGTGACACGTGATGCTTACTTCTTCATCCCAGAAAGGATCTGGGAGATTATATTCTAACGACATTGTTCTGGTAGTTTCTTGGAAAGACAAATTCTTCCGTTAAACTACACCATTTTGCTTAGGGTTTGAGCTAGAGAGAAGTTTTGAGAGTGTCCATTCTAAGAACAATACTCCTCAAATACCTTATTTTCAAATTCCCCTCTATAAACGTATCTGATGAGGTGTTCAGCTTCTCTCTATACCTTTCTATAAAAAATCTCAAAATTTGTGAAAGCCTCATGTTTATGAGCAAGGAACATTACCTAAGTAAAACGTGAATAATCGTCATCTATGATAAAAAACATATCTCTTTCCACTGATGTTTGTAGTTTTGGTGGAACTAAACAGATCCATGTGGATTGTTTGAAGAGATTTGGTAATGGATACAATGTATTTAACTTTGAATGATGCTCGGGTCTAGTTCCCTAATTGGCAGGCATATAGATGTGATACTTTTAAAACTTGAGTTTTGCAAACCTTTAACCAATTCGAGTCTAGACAACTTCTCAATGACATGTATACTAGAATGCCCGATCTTTCTCTTCTACAACCAAGTATTATTTTATTGCACAGTAAGGCAAGTTAAGGTATTAAAATTAGGACTATTTAAAATGTAAATATTTTCGATGCGTGCACCGATGAGAGGTATGTCTCTTTTGACGTGTTTGATTGAGCAATTTTCATCTTTGAAGAGTACTTTGAATCCAGTATCACCGAGTTGATTGATGCTAAGAAAATTGTGTTTGAGCCCGTATAATAGATATACTTCCATAAATTGCCATGATGAGCTGAGTTTTACTAGGCCAACTCCAATAAAGTTTACCCTAGTATTGTCACCGAACCTTACTAATCCCCCATTTATTTTCTCTTGAGCAAAAAAATTTTCTTTCTTTCTTGTCATGTATTTGGAAAATCTTCTCTCAATGACCCACATCTTTCTTATAGCTCTTACGGACCTATTCCTTGCTAGATTCACCTGTTGCTATGAAGCACATGATGGCGCCTTCTACTTCCTCTTCAGTTTTGTCTTCATCACTCCAGGCTCCAAAGTTTTGATTTTTTCTGGATGATCTTCTCCTTAACTCGGGACAGTTTTGTTTAAAGTAACTAAGCCTTCCACAGTAATAACAATGATCATCGTTTCAGGTGAAATAATCATTCTTGGCTCCTTGGGATATCTACTGTCTCTGTCTCATTATTTGCCTTACTCTATGATTTATGTGAGTCATTCCTTCACCATTAGCATCTTCAATAATGTCCACTTCTTCGGTTTGAGTAGCATTGAAGGATACTAGTTTCTTCTTCTCCTCTTTATGGTACCTTTAATATAATTTTTCTCATATGCAATAAGGCTACCTCGTAGTTAATCATATGTCATGTCATGAAATCTCCGTCTTCTAGAATGGTAGCCTTGGTTTCCCAAATATTTAGGAGGCTTCAAACCAGCTTCTAGACTTGCAGGCTATATGGATAGATCATCCCCAGTGATTTTAGTTCACACACGATCTTACTGAACCTGGCAAATATTGTTTCAATGTTCTCATTGTCTTCCATTTTAATAAATCATATTCATTGACTAAAGTAGCAATTTTTGAATTCTTGACTTTGGAGGTTCCTTCATAGGTTACTTCCAATTTGTCCCACATTTCTTTTGTGGTTTCATAAGTTGATATCTTGTCTTATTCTTCCCCAATAATTACACACAAAAGTAAAATTATAGCTCGTGCATTAGTTTGAATTACCTCATACTATTCTTTGGTGACCTCAAAGCTTTCAAAGTCATCTATATTAGAACAACTAGATTTTTTGTCTATGTCCTTTAACTTCTCTTTAAGTTTTGGAATCGGCTTTGGACCCTTCTTGATAACAACCCAATCTTGAAAGTAATTTGATTGCATAAAGATTCTGAACTTGTTCTTCAAGTAAGAGTAATGTTGTCATTTAAAGTATGGTGGTCTTGTGGAGGAATGACTATCCTTAATAATAGCATCGAGAATTTGAAAATTGGCCATTTGATCTTTGCTCACTTGTGGTTAAGCAATGCTATTGGTGAGACTTACTCTAATACTAATTGAAATTCAAGAGGGGGGAGGTTAATTGAATGTTTTTCTTAGTCGACTACTGACTCTTTTCAGTCGACTCGCCTACAAATCAATGCACTTCACAAAAAAATTAGATTTAATACAATTAATCAAATAAACAGTTAAATACAAATTAAAGACACAGAGATTTATCCTGTTTCAGAATATCAACGTGGTTCCTCCTTCCAGTCCCCTTGGGTTTCAAATTTTCCTTAGATTGTTCAACGTCGGGCTCGATTACAACAAAAAGAAATAAATTCTGAAGACTTATTTTTCTCTTTAGATCTTGTGACAAGCTTTAGTTGATGTTACAAAGTTTACTCGATCCTGGTCTTTATATATAAATTGTAAACTAAAAGTTACAAAGCTTTGGGAGACTAAGATTGAGACACTTTGATTTTTCTCCTTGAAGTTACATAACTCGTGTCTATCGTCAGTCTTTATCTTTTATAGTCTTCAATGGCTACTCTTTATAAGGAAACCCAAGAGATTTCTTCCCAATTAAGAATTTGAATTAATTCCTTGATTGAGGGATGGCACCATAATGTATGTCCATATCATATAGTCCGTACATGGTGTAGTTCTACAATTATACATGTCCAAATCTGATATGTCCATGTAACAGTTTTGGCCTTCTTTCATTTTGCTTTATGTCCTAATAGATTTGGTCTACCGTGATTCTGGGATTTTGGTCCTTCTTCTATTTCCAAGATATTTGATTGATTTTCTTTCCATATTGAGTTAGTCTTTTTGATTATCCATAGCTTCGGGTAAGACCTTTCAATCTTCCAATATCCTATTTTTCTTTTACTTGGTCATGATTGATCTTATTTTTCGTGACTTTTGGGGCTGAGATTCTCCTTCCATCTGTTCTCATTGTGACTGATTTGCTTGGATGTCATGGATTGTGAATTGATGTCCTTCCAACCAACGTTAGAAGTCCTCAATATCCTACAAAGATACACTTGTTAGTTTGTCATTATTAAAATATGGACTTAGGAGTCTAACACGTCTTGGCCTATTATGATGAATTCTAATAATTTATCTTGAAGCTCGATTATTATTAGAATATGAACCATGCCATCATATGCTTCAAGATTTGGATGAACAATGAGACCTCCTCATGCATGACTATTCATAAGTTTGAAGCCTTAGAATAAATGTTCGAATCGACCTTTGAAATTGAGAGGGATATCAAAGAAAGGACAACTTATAAACCAACAGGGTACTCATCTACCAACTCTTGTAGTAAGAACAAAGAGGTAGCTCAATCTTCATCAGGATGGAACAAGAATAAGGACTTCAAAAAGTCTTATGATAAGAAGCCTGTAGAGAAGACCACTCCAAAGTTTCCACAAAGGAATAAAGGTAACAAATATCCAACTCTAAATTCTAAAGTTTTTCAATATTTTAAAGGCTAAGAATGGGGGCCTAAGACAAATGAATCTCCCAACTGGAGAAATATGATTCCTTTGGAAAAAAAGTTATATTACCTTAGAGAAGAGGTGGTTTTAGAAGATGAAAATAATGACAAATCCTAAAATGGACAACATATTGAACAATAATTAAGTACAAGTATATGATGAGGATGCTTGGCCTCAAGATGGAAAGTTTAAAGTGCCGAACTTTATGGTAAAATGAGTGATGATTATTAAGGCTTTTAATGGCCCAAGTCAAAAGGAAAATCTATTCCATACTAAAAGTCTTATCAAGGAGAATGTATGCTCATTATCATGGATTGTGGTAGTTGTGTCAATATAGCTAGTGCCACCATGGTTGATTTCCTGAAGCTACCTCATAAAAAGAATGTTTTTCCATGCAAACTCTAATGGATGAGTGAATGTAGAGAGTTGAAAATAACTCAACAAGTTGTGATTTATTTCAAAATTGTGAAATACAAATATAAGGTACTTTGTGATGTGATTCAAATGCATGTTTGTCATATCTTGTTAGGAAGACCATGGAAATTTGATTGATCAACCAAGCATGGTGGGATAATAAATGGTAGTCCCTTTAATCAAATGATTGAAAGCTTACTCTACATCCTCTATCACCCTTATAAGTGAATGAAGCCCATCAAAGATTAAGAGACATAAAAGAGAAAGGAAAAAAGGTGTGAGAAGAGAGGGCCATTAAAAAGGAAGGTGAATAAGAGAAGGAATCAAGGAGGTCTAAGAGAAAGAATCAAATGTGATGTTGGCTATAAACAGGGATCTCTTCAAAGAGAATGATGTGGACATAACCAGGCTCCTCCCAGCCTATGATTTTAACTCTAACCACTCTACTTTCCTATTTCCTATCCTATTTCTTTTGTTTTGCGGGATTATGAAGATGTGTTCCCAAAGAAGCTTCCAAAAGGTTTACCCTTACTTCGGGGAATTAAACACCAAATAGATGTTATATCGGGCTCTAATTACCCAATAAACTGACCTATCAATGTAACGCTACAGATACAAAAGAGCTTCAAAGGAAAGTTGAGAAACTCCTCAACAAGGCATACATCAATAAAAGTATGAGTCCTTTTATGGTCCCGGTGTTGTTGGTACCAAAGAAAGATAGGACATGGTACATGTGTGTTGATTTCTGAGCCATTAATAAAATAACGGTAAGGTATCATACCCCAATTACCTATTTGGATGATATTCTTAATGAGTTAAATGGTTCATAGGTGTTTTATAAGATAGATTATAGGAGTGGGTACCAATAAATCTGGATGAAACTGGGTGATGAGTATAAGACCACCTTCAAGACCAAGTTTGGTCTATATGAATGGATGGTCATGCCTTTCAGTCTTAACAATACTCCTAGTACATTTATGTGGTAGATAAAACATGTCATAAAACTGTTCATTGGGAAAATCATTGTGGTATATTTTTATGATGCCCTTGTTTATAGCAAATCCCTTAAAGAGCATGTTTTACATTTTCAAAGTGTGTTTGAAGTTCTTAGAGGTGTATGAATCTAAGATAGACTCCATCAAGAATTGGCCAACTCCAAAATCCATTGGTGAAGTATGAAACTTCCATGGGTTGGCTAGTTTCTATAGACTATTTGAAAAAGGATTTAGAACCATTGTTGCTTCCTTGACCAAGGTTTTCAGTAAGGAAAAGTCTTTTAAATAGGGTGGTGAGCAAGCCAATGAATTTGAAGCTTTATTGGATATACTTAGCTCTTCCCCTTATTGTAATTACCCAATTTTGATAAAATGTTTGATATTGAATATGATGTAAGTAAGGTAGGCATAGGTTTTGTCTTAATGCAAGATCTTAAACCTATTTCCTATTTTAGTAAAAATCTCAAGAGCACAACTCTAAATTATTCCACTTATGATCTAGAGTTATATGCTTTGGTTAGAGTATTGGGTAATTGGTAACATTATTTGTGGCCCAAGGAGTTCGTGATCCAAACCAACCATGAATCATTGAAGCACATTTGTGCCCAAGATAAATTGAATAAAAGATATTCCAAATAGATTGAGTTTCTAGAAAAATTCCCTTATGTAATAATTCAGTAAAAAAAGGGAAAGAAAAATTTTGTAGTCGATTCATTGTCTCGGAAACATGTTCTAATTTCTACATTGTATTCTAAGTTGATGAATTTTGAGTGTCTAAAGGCAATGTATCCCGAGGACTCCATATTAGCTTAAATTTTTAAAGATTATGAGGTATCAGGTAGGGATAGATGGATAAGTTATAGGACTTTTATACCTTTTTCCAAATTTAATGGTTTTTTGTTCAGAAGAAAAAGGTTGTGTGTGCCCTCTAGATCTTGGAGAGAGTTGTTTGTTAGAGAGGTACACGATGGTGGTATGATGGGTTGCTTCAAAATTAAAAAGACCCTTGGAATCCTATAGGAACAACTCTATTGGCCCAAGACGCATAGTGATGTTGATAGAAATTTTGGCCAATGAATGGATTGTAGAAGTGCCAAATCACACATTCTCCCTCAAGGATTATATACCCTACTATCCACTCCCTTACATCCATAGTTTGATATTTCAATGGTTTTTGTTTTGGAATTACCTAGGATGAGGAGAGGTAGGGATAATATAATTGATATGGTTGATTGATTATCAAAAATACCCCACATAATCCTGTGTCATAAGACTGAGGACACAACCAACGTAGCCTCCTTAGTTATTGAGCATATTTTCAAATTGCATGGGATTCCTTGGACCATTGTTAGTGATAGGGACTCCAAGTTCCTTAGTTACTTTTGGAGGTCATTGTGGGGTAGGATTGGCACCAAATTAATTTTCTCAATGTTATTCCACCCACAAACCGAAGGTCAAACAAAAATGGAAAATAGGACCTTGGGTTCTATGTTATGCTACGTGGTTAAAGGTAAAATGGCCTCTTGATAATATTATATACCATTATTCAAGTTTCCTTGTAATTGTATTATCCAGTCGACTATTAGTATGACTTTTTTTGAATGTGTTTATGGATTTAACCCCTTACCCTTGTAGGTCTCACCCCATTTTTAGTGATGTGGTGATAAGCTTACATAGAAACCAAAGGGTGGAAGCAATGAAGCTTGGCAGTCATCTTATGGGTTTCAATTCCTTTATTTCCAAGGTTACTTTTTAGCCTTTGTAGAAACTATAAATAGAAACTCCTAGGGTTATTTTCATTAACTAATCTTGAGTGTTGAATGAAATTTGCACTTAAGAGTGTTATTGATGAGCTTGTATTGAATGTTTCTAAAGAAATGGGGTATTGAGGGAATTGAATCCCTATCGGTAAGTGCAATATATTTTGTACTTGGATATGTTAGATTAAATATTTTAGAGTTTGAAAGACGCATTAGTTCTGAATTTCCTCTATTGTTCTTGTGTCAATTTATCTATCTTTTATCTCTTGTTGATTACCCTTTGTTTTCATAGTTAAATTCTTATTTCCGTAGTGAGAATTGTATCATCCAACCAATGATCCCTTTAAACCTCTACAATATTGAGATCAAGGTTGTTGTGCCTAAGCACATATACAAGTGCACATAGTCTGACCAAGTAATATTGGGCCTTATAAAAATATTATTATTGATCCCTCGGAGACTTGTGTAAATATCTATTTAAGCTTAGTTCACTAATAAGATTTATTTAGTGTATACGTAGCCACAAGAGTTTGATTTTTATAAGTAACCATAAACTAAAGAATACAATGAAGTAAGGGTTTGAAAAATTAATGGAAAAAAACCAGGATTAAGGCTCTATAAACAATCATACTAAGTTATAGAACTTTATTGGTTAGGTTAGTTATCTTGGTTGTTGGTTCACGGGGTCTATACTATGAGTACGGATTTCCAAACCTCTAATAAATTATCCAACTTAGCCCCAAAACTACATCGTTGAGCGGAGATGCGGGAACTAAGTTAACTGATTTCATATATTAATCCTATAATTGAACCAAATTGGGCACTTAAGTATATTCCATTCCAAAGTGCAAATCATAACATCATTCCATGAAGATTACAATCCTGTTATATTCATCCCACATTCTACTCTACCATTCATCCTTTTGAGTTCACAATTGAATTATGGCATGTATTCTAAGGCTCATGACTCCTTAAAATAGTAATAAAAAGGCTAACAAAACAACCAAATAATCCAATCAACCAAAACTAAATCATATTCAAACAATAGTACTTATGTTCATAGCCTTAACCCCAGAAAATGGTGTTTAGTTGTTCATAGACGTAACAGAAATGACAATAGTATAATTTTTGTTAAAATCTACAAAAAAAAAAAACTAAATTAAAGATATAAGGCCCTAATTAAAGTGTTCTCCAGCATCACTTCAAGTCCCAAGGTCGGCTAAGGTGTTTCCACAAGTGTTTAAGTGTTCTATTTATAGAAGGACACAAGTTGCTGATTTCAACTTAAGGGTGTGTCATGCCAATATCATATAGGTAACGTCGCACACAAAAAGTGCAGTGTATCACTAGAAATAGACATCCAAAAAGTTTTCAAGGGTGTGCCACCACCTTATCGCGGCACCTAGGCAGCGTGGCATGCTAAGAAGTCCAAAAATGCCCAACTTTGCCAAGCTTTGTCCTTGCGTTTGTCCATTGATTTCATTCATTGTGACGTTGTTTCCACTTGATTTCCATAGTTTAAATCAAATTTATACCATCATTATCAACTCAACAGGCTTCCTACAAAATCAAACACCACATATTATAGCACAAAACACATATAATTCAAAACAATGAACTAGTAAAGGTCGTATCTCAAGCTAATTGCATTAGCTTTTGTCCCTTGATTCTTAACCTGGTGTTTTGACTCAAAATTTACCGTGCATAATCTTTAAACATTAAATTTACATTACATAGAACTTAGATTCTTATTTATAAAAAGAATCATTCATTAAGCACAATAGAAGTCCTCTAAACTAAGCTAAATAAGCCCGGATAACAACACTGAGGTGTATAAATCCACCACAGATCATCACCCACACTTACAGCCTTATTCATCCTAGAATAACTTTTTACTCTAAGCATCATAATCAGGGAGACTCTACACTTCTATAACAAGAAATACATTTAATCTAGCACTACAATGACTACACAGAATGCACGTTTTTATACTAAGCATGTTATACAAAATTTATAGCTTAGAAATGGTATGTCAAAATATCCTAACCTCAAGAATTAACTCACCAAGTTGGCAAACTTATGCATCTTACTCAATCTAAGATATCATACAAATCACCCAACTATCATCAAACATGTTTCCTTAAAATAAGAGAGTTACCTATAATCACACATATTGATGCAACTTGTCGTAGAATGGGTACAAGAATCAAATTTAGCTCACTCTCAGAAAGAATTCACAAGTTACACATGATAAACCATAGGCTTGTAGTTAGTGTAGTGTTCCACTAATATCAGAATGTTATGGTACAAGATCAATTAGGTCTTTAAGGTTTGAAATAAAGGCTAAGGGACAGGTAGGAGCTACTTGGCTTAAAACAGTGACTATCTTTCCTAAGCACTATAATACATCACATGAACATTAAATCGACTGCTAACGAACAAAACTTCCACATCATATACCTTCACACACATCTTTTGTTTTGCCCATCTCATTAAGCTAATTCAGATACAAGGTGGTGTGAGTATTATCTATGCATACATTACTCAATTTTGAACAATCTTCATTCTTTTCGTTACATAATTCCCAACCACAACACATATCAATTTTCAACACCAGTAACTATTTCTTGGGATCTTTACTTTCACCTCTTCCCTTCTTGTATTTATACTACTTAACTCAATTAATTTTTAACTCAAGAGCTTAGGAGATTTTGGTCAATTTTAGGTCAAACAAAGAAGGTAAACAGGCCATATATGAGGCTACCAATGAGTAGGCTAAAGGCATAACATGGATAACTAGGATTATGTACAAGTTTTAGTCTTTAAGGGTGTAAAACATGGCTATCAAACAAATACGTATATTATCTCCTAAACCCACACTTTTTATTTCACTTTGCACACACACCAGGCAAGCTCTTGCTATCACATCCAACGAGAAATATACAAAAAACTTACACCACATATGGCACATGCTCAAATCAAGTAGGATAATCATATACTCTTAATCACCCAATCACATGGATTCAACATTAAGCCGACAATGTAGAAGAGTCATAAACTTGAGCCTAAGAGTCTCAAAAGTAGTGATTCACCATACACAACGTGTTTTTCACCCAACAAAATGCATCATGCAATCATGTATAGGACCAATAAGAACATCACACTAAACTAACATAAAAATTTTAAAATTTACTCCTAAAAAGAAAAAGGATATTAGGTTCAAGGGGCGCCCCCTAAGAAAAGGATCGGAAAGAACAACCACAGGGTGGGTGAAGTGTGCACCTACTAAACTGACCCAACTAACTAAAAACCAAGAAAATAAAATCTTTTTGTAATTTTTCAATTCTTTTAAATTTAGGTAAAAACTAAAAAAAACAACTAGAAATTAAGATCATAAAACATCACTTCACCCGGGACTTTCCCCACCCCATACTTAAAAATCTACTTTGCCCCAAAGTTAAACTTAAAAGCACAAATAAAAATACTCCCTGAGGCCTATATGCCTTGTTAGTAGCATCTTT
The DNA here is from genome assembly GCF_002878395.1 of Capsicum annuum. Lineage (NCBI taxonomy): Eukaryota > Viridiplantae > Streptophyta > Magnoliopsida > Solanales > Solanaceae > Capsicum > Capsicum annuum. The sequence goes on from NW_025862718.1 coordinate 121,105, forward strand.
TAACATCAAGAGTGTCTAATGACCCCACACTTAGTCTATGCCATGCTCCTTTACTCTGGTCTTTAATACTTATACTTTTCATCAACCTATGACTCAAGAAAAAAAAACACTAGATGAAGTCAAAACAAAAATACTAAAAATAAAATACCTACCTTAACTTCAGTTGCCTCCCAAGCAGCGCCTGTCTTAGTGTCGCGACACGACCTAGAATCACTACTTAACCTACTTCTATCACCTTGTTCCTCCTACTTTGAGGCTATCTTCTTATTGTTTCTGACCACTTGAGTGTGTGATATCAAGTTCAATCACTTTTTAAATTTTATCCTTTCGAGGATCATCAATCATCCTTAACTCAAGCTTAGGTGGTGGCTAGGGTGACTCATTGAGACTGTCCAAAGAGGTCTTTAGTGGTGCACTTTCTACAACCCCACAGTTATCAAATTTAATCACGGTAATCATAAACAAATATTTGCAGTCGTACGGTGGATTAAATGGCTTATAAACTCTGAAAAACTACCACTTCATCATCCAATCTCATTATGAGAGTGCCTTCTCTCATGTCATCAACACTCCTCCCATGGCTAAGAATGGATGTCCCACAATGATCAGTACCTTGTAATCTTTAACATAATCCAAAATAATAAAATCAATAGTAATTACAAACTTACCAAACTTTATGAGTACATCCTCAATTATTCCATCAGGCATAAATATGATTCTGTTCGCCAATTACAGCCTCAACGGGCATGGTCTTGGCTCACCTAACCCAAGAGTTCTAAACATGGATAGAGGCATCAAATTTATACTTTCCCCCAAATCACTCAAGACATTGATTACTTTACTTTCACTAATCTAGATAGGAAGGGTGAAACTCCTTGGGTCCTTAAGCTTTCCGGATATCTTTTTCACTACCACAGAGCTGCACTCCTCTGTCAATGCCACGATCTCAATACCCTAAAGCTTGATTTTATTAGTCACCATGTCCTAAAAGTACTTATCATACATGGGCATTCCCTTCCAAATATCTAAAAGAGGAAGATTAATGTGAAGTTCTCTAAACATGTCAAATGATAACGCTCAACTTACATGTCAATTTAAGTGAAAGGCGGTCGTCGTCAATATAATTGCCCAACTTTTGAGTCAGGGTCAAATCCACAAGAAACAATGTGAGTGACAATTAAACAAGTTTGGAAAAATAGCTACAAGTTCAATTCAAACCAATGTTACAAACAGATAAAATTGGGGGAATAGGTATCTACACTAATGTTTCTTTTTGAGTTTTTCTAGAACAAATTCGGGGCTATTAATAATTAGAGTTTTAACAATTACACACGAATATTAAGGCTATACATTACTAAAGGAGTGATATGTGGGTATTAGCAATCAACTTCAAGTTAGTAAGTCAAATATGGGTAGGTTTGGTTATGGATTTTTATGCTAGTATTTCAACAAAACACCAAACTTCCACCCATTGATTCTTTCGAATACCTAATAGGTGTGTTCAAAAATTGGTAACTATAACCTTAATTTAGGCATTCCTATTTATAGTATGATATCCATGGCATAGTCAACCTCATATTCACCCTTATGTATAATATAGTGAAAATTTAGCCAACTAAATACACAATTGTCTATCATTGCTTTGGTCTCTGCATCCCTTTTTCAAGGATGGTATGGATTCCTAAATTTCACCCAAAACCCTTTTTTCAAAGATAGTTTTGGGTTTTATAGAGCATGGAGGTTTCACTCATCATGCTCATATGGGAACTTGGGGATCTAACCTATCAAACCCCAACCAAGTTAGCATAGCAATGATAGTACCCATAAATAAGAACTACTAAATAGAAGCTAGTCAATAACAACCCAGACACACTTTAATCCCTTTTTACCCATAACCCCAAGAGGGAGATTTAGCTATACATAAGATAAATAAGAATAAATATACCCATAATCTCCATTGAAATAATTATTGAAGCTTAGGTGAATGTTACTTCAAACTTGGCACTCCTATAAATCAACAATGGAAGTGAGCTAATCTTCCACTTAGAAGGTCTCCAATATATTCTTCACCCAAAAATTATAAAATATTTTATTCTCTAAGAATGGAGGATTATCAACTACAAAAGCTAAACCTACAAATTGGGGAAGATGGAATTATTGTCAAAAATCTAGGGTTTTTGGCTTTTTGTGAAAAAGGGGATCAACCACGTCCATTTCTAGATTTGCCCTTAGGCTGATTTCTTCTGCTAAGTCGCGATTTCTAGGGACTGGCTGTGGCCACAGTTAAATTTTGTGATTGCGGTTTATTGACTTTTGCTTGACTAAAGTAATCTCGATCAGCAGACCACGATTGTGGTACCTGACTCCTTTTTGCTACAATTATTCAGCTGAGCTTTCCTACTCTCTTTTCAATCAATCTAAGATCCATTCCAAATCTTTCTGTCTTTTCAACTCTATACTTACAAAGGGTGGATATTAGTGCATTTTCTCACTAATATATCTCATTTATTCATTCAAAATAAAGTAATGTGCACAAATGTTGAGTGCAAATGAGTGGTAAAATCACCACTAATCAACACTCCTAACTTAAAGTTTTTGTTTGTCCGCAAGAAACACGACCTCTTACCATCAGATACAATTATTTATGCCTAAACTTTATGCCTTAAAGATCAAAATGACTTCAACTTTAGTCACTACCATGAGTAGCTTATTACACATAGGCTAAGCTAATTTCCACTATGCCCCTCATCATAAGATGGACTATTAAAGGATTCACAAGAAGTCAAAGAGAAATAAAACAACAACCACTAATGCTCTAAAAGTGACTCATCTTTTGACCAAAACTAAGTCATACTCCATTTACCTCGTCACTCGAAAGATGACAAAAATCACCCACCTCAACTTATTTTACATGCCAATCTTATAAGAAAAAGAATTTCACACACCAAGCTACAAAATATCTAATAAGGAATTTTAAGTGTACAACCTCTCCCTCACAAAATAAATCTCCATGCAATTAGTGTCATACTATAGGCTTGCCCCTATTTCAATTGCCACTACAAAGAAAGTAGGTGGTTGGATGTCTCAAAGGACTTTCTAAGCTTGTACCATAGGTTTAGGTTAGGGTAATATAATATTCAGGAACAACATGGCTACACCCTTCCTTGAACATCTACACCACATATTTCAATCTTCCTTTTTTACTATGGGTCATTCTTCTTTGTACTCTCTTTTATCATGCCTACTTTTTGCTCCCTTTGCTTACCCTTTTATTTCATCTTTTTTTCTTGCAATATTCATGTAAATCTATCCTTTATTGGGTCCTTTCTTTTTTATATTCCTTTATTTTTATGCTTAGGCACATTCAGCATTTTACTAATATTTCATGGCCTCAAACTTTCTTCCATCAACTTTCACCACCCCCAACATAGGATTTCAGCTTTAAATTGCATATTCAAGTTCGAAGAGTATATGGTTCGAGAGAGGGATAAAAAGAATGGTTCACAACTTGTAATATGTTTGCCAAAGAAATTTTCGAAGGCTCAAAGTGGGTAACTAGGGATTATATTCAAAATCACAAAAGGAGGCCTAAGATTATTTCTCCAACTAAATACAATCAAAATTATCTTTGAAAGACTAACGGGGAAAGTTCTAGATAGAACAAGTATATAAGAGATGCATGCAAATAGCTCTCCACACATGGCATGCAAAATTCACCAAGGGAGCTCAAATGTCCCTCCTTCTAGAGACAAATTTTGAGTATCTATTTATATTCACAAGTCAAAATCTTGCGGAGCCACAAAAAGAGAAAAAGTTTTGTTACAACATCGCTCACTTCCATGCCCTTGATGTTTTCAAAAATTCAGGACAGAAGGAGCTTGTTCATTTTGAATTAGCACCACGCACCATTTGCTAAACTATGGCTACAACCAAAGATGTAGTCTCACGTTCTGGCTTAAAACGGGAGAACTAATCATATGGCTACCCAAACTTCACCAATGGAGTATAATATGATCCCAAATTTACAACTTATAATGCTATAGGTACTCAGACTTCCCTTGCATTTTTTTGATATTTATGCCATGGGTATTCAGAATTCCCTAGTATCAATGCCTCAAACCCAAACATGATGGTTTACCCTTAAGAATGTCATCACTCAATCCATCATTGGAAAAAACTAGTCATGTACAACCAAAATCAATTAATAAAGCTAAAGTAACAAGAAAAAAACTAAAACTAGAAGAAAAACATGAGAATCCATAAAACGTGGGCATTATCAGGGTACCCAAAAATGTAGTATCTCAAAACCAAATAAAAATAATATCCAAAACATCATCCCAAAACAATTACCAATATAAATATCTGGCAAGATATATCAAAACAATACAAATTTGGGGGCACCCCCAACTAAAAGAAATACAGTGTCCTTACTGCATGTGCAAGAAAACAAGAGTAAAAGGTTCTCCCTATATATGCATCAAAAGATTTCTTCTCCCACAGACTCGGCATCAGCCCCACCAGCATCATCAGTTGACCAATATGTAGGGGCCTTATCCTTACTATCCAACCTCGGTGAAGGTAGTCAATAGTTTAGTTTGATCACCTTAAATATGCTTTTCAAGCCCTTGCACAACTTTTTGAAAAATATGTCTCTCTTCTTCTCCGTCTTTACTATTTTCTTATGTGAGTCTTTGAGGCCCCCTGAGAAGCAGCTAAGGCCAAATAGGGTCTCTCCAGAGTGGCTACTATTTCACTCTGCTTCTACTACTCTGTTATGTACTTTTCACAATCTGATTGTGCTACATATGAATAATAGGTAGTAGAGGGCTCTCCATGAGGAAATTTGGATACTAGCTCCCTAAACTCTCTCATTTGATCTAAAAGATCATCAAGGGGGTTTGTTGATGAGGGTCTGCATAAATCTGTGTCCTGTTGGGCTAATTTTCCAAAGTTTAGACTGGGGCACCCTCACCTCAAAAATTGAGTGGACAAATAAGTGAACCTGGATGCACCCAGGTATCTACAGCATATTCCTCCACTTTTACTCTCTTGCATAACTCAGTAATTATGGAAGGAAAGAGAAGATGAGTACCTCTATGTTTTTTGAAGTACCACCACTCTGATATTTTAGAGCAATGCCTGAGAGGAGACAAGCCTCCATCTGAGCTCGTGTGTCTGTAACAATGGTAATATGAGTGCATGGAGAGACTCTACTACAGATGATGCTCAGCCACAATCTTGCTTCAACCTTGAAGTCATTCATCGAAATATCTCTTTTAGTGTTATCCTAGGGAACTGCTTTTCCAGGACATAAAATATTAGCTATCCAGGTCCTTGGTTCATAAAATATAAGCATCTAGGAGCCCATAGACCACATTAAACTGCTCTACTCCAAAATTCTCTTACTTACCCTGAATTGTCATCATTGGATTTGTGAGAGAGACTATGCTAAGATTTACGTAGAACTCATATACCCATTACTCATTAGCATAACAGGGTTCTGGGGTAAAGCACATCCACTGGGTCACAGTGAGTTTGGCATAGAATTCTTGGATCTTCTCTTCCATATTGTCCAAGTTAATACTCCTTTTGGGGAGTAGTTTTGTCCTATGGAAGTCCTTATAGTATAAGTGTTGGCATTGTGAGGCCATAAATCTAGTGTCATCAAAATGTCCCATATTTTAGGATTAGAACCTATAACCAAAACTCAAAACATCATTAGTATTACTATACCAAAAATATGTTAGATCAAATATAAAAGCTCATGTGATAGTATTATAGAAGGTTTATGGAAGCAGCAAAAGATGTGCAGAAATTTGGAGGACTGCCAAAATTTGCCATCAGGTATGGTAATCGTGGTGTTCATACCACAACCGTGATGCCATGATCATGGTCAGTGGACTGCAATTGCATTACCTAAGTCTAAACATGCCAGTTTCTACACCTCAGACTAAGAACAATTTTAACTCCAACTTACGTTTGAACTAGGCATGATAAGTATTATAAGCAATGCATTAAAGCCTAGAGTGTGTTATTATAGCCCCCTAGACTTGAAAAAAATCATTTTAAACTCCTTGGGGTATTAAATTGAACACATGGTGTACATGATCACTTTGACCATTTAAGGCTTAAATTTGGGTACTCAAGACTTCCCCACTAGTGTGTACACCAACTACAACAGCTAACCATAACAATAATTACAACTAATCATGAATTTGGTAATAAAAATACTATTTTAGGCCTTTATCTTATATTACAAGTTCTAAACATACAATTATATCAAAACCAAGGGAGTTGAGACAACATAGCAAATCAGATAATGCACAGGGTGAGTTGACACTTGAATACACAATGGAATGCTAAAAATTAAAGGGAATTTTAGAGAATACTAAGGGAGGAGCGTGAGAAAAATAGGCATTTGGATGGTCATTTAAACTGATTAAACTACGATCGCGGTTTTGGTCACGCGATTGTAGTTTCACAACTTTTGTGACTGCGGTGGCATGGACCACGATCACAGTAAGTGAGACTAGGAATCTTGTCTTCTGCACTTCCTATTCAATCCAAATTGCCAATTTCACACTTTCCTTTTTTAAATTTAATCAATATTCCTTTGAGCACCACATTTCATGGATTATGCATGCTTACACAAAACAAAAATATATTTTGCATTGCATGATTAAAAAAAGTATATGTGCCACTATTAGTGGCATAATGGGTCACCTCCCATTGAGCGCTTAGTTTAATGCCTTAGTAGGATGCCCTTTCCACTTTCTTTTGTGCTACCTCTTAGAATATTTGAATCTCTGTCCCAAGTTTCTCTCAATACACAATAAGTGGAAGACGTACAAAAGATTCAGATCTTCCAAGATTAGGCTTAGAAGAGGTGATGAAATAGCAAGCAATCTTCGGTCTCAGCATTTTGAAGATTTGAATCTTTTACCCAACTTTATGTCAAACTTTTAGTTTGGCTCCTTTGGTAAAAGTGAGCCCATCAATAGGCTATTTTTTGTACTACATAAGTTGAGCATCTTGGCCATTGATGGATAGGGTTCTATATGCTCTTTCGAAATGTCAACCTCCATAATATAAGAGTCGGACTCCTTCTCCCCATGATCAACCATTTTTTCAGAGGCATGGATCCTCATCACATTCTCTAAGTATAATGTTGAAAATTGGTTTGAACGAGCTCCAACCCCTAATTTCAGGTTATCCTCCTCAAAAGCATCTTTACCTCAGAATGAGCTAGAGTCATCATAAAGTATTTGTTTTGCTATTTTTTGAGACTCTATCACCATTTCCTTAGTTGTGACTTCTTTTTCCTTATATAACTTGGTTGATTGGGAATTTACCAAGGATTCTTCGCTACCAAGATCATCATCGTAGCTTAGTCTATCTTCTTGATGAACCTCCTCTAGGGAAATAGCAATATAGGGATAGTTTCAATTTTTTCTTCTTTGCGCATTTCCCCCATCTTGACACTTGTCCATCTTAATGCCTCTTGATGCATCTCTTCTATATTCGCCTCTATTGAATTCATCCGATCCAAAATAGCTTGTAGCCCTGTGGCTAAGCTATTGGACTTGGTATGTTGCTCTTCCTTCTCTTCGTCATAGAACCTATAAAGCTCATAAGAAGAACTAGAAACCCGATTAGCATAATAGGGGGAGGGGCATTTGGATAGTCATCCTAGTGTCTTTCTCTACCACTACATAAAGGACACCTATACTCCCTATAGGATTAAAATAGTGAGTCCATCTTTCTTGGGGAAGCATAGTTACAATCTCTCCTAAAGTCTGGCCTGCCATAAATTGGACATGGGTCATCATTATAGGATTCCCAATAACCAGCATCATACTCTTTGAAAGATGCCATAGAAAAAAGTAAAAAAATAAAATAAAACCTACCTACAAAGAAAAATCACAAACAAATATATACAAGCATGAATTTAAGCAAGTAACTAAAATGTCAAACTAACTTAATACACCAAATTGTTCCTCAAAAATAGTGTCATTTTTTATAATGCTTAACTTACACGTCAATTTAAGTGTAAAGTGATCGTCGTCAATATATTTACCCAACTTTAGAGTCGGGATCGAATCCATGAGGAACAATGTGAGTGGCAATAAAACAAGTTTTAAATAATAGCTACAAGTTCAATTCAAACCAATGTTACAAAAAGATAAAATGGGGGGAATACTTATCTACACTAATTTTTCTTTTAGAGTTTTAACAATTATGCACGGATCTTGGGATTCTGCATTACTAAGGGAGTGATATGTGGGTATTAGCAATCAACTTCAAGTTAGTAAGTCAAATATGGATAGGTTTGCTTATAGATTTTTATACTACTCTTTCAACAAACCACCAAATTTTCACCCATTGATTTTTTCGAATACCTAATGGGTGTGTTTAACAATTGGTAACCATAACCTTAATTTAGGCATCCCTTTTTCTAGGATGATACCCATGACATAGTCAACGTAACATTTACCTTTACGTCTAAGATAGTGAAAATTTAGCCAACTACACATACAATTGTTCCTAAACTTCCAATAAAACCCTTCTTTCAAAGATGGATTTGGGTTTTCTAGAGCATGTAGGTTTCACTCAACATACCCATGTGGGACTTAGGGGCTTTCACCCATCAAACCCCAACCAATTTAGCATACAAATGATAATACCCATAAATAAGAACTACTAAATAGAAGCTAGTCAATAACAACCACACACACCTTAATCCCTATTCACGCATAACCCCAAGAGGGAGATTTAGATACATATAAGATAAAAAAGCATAGATATATCCATAATCTCCATTGAAATGACTTATTGAAGCTTAAGTGAATGTTACTTCAAACTTGGAACTTCCATAAATCAACAATGGAAGTGAGGTAATCTTCCACTTAAAAGGTCTCCAATATATTCTTCACCTAAAAATTAAACAATATTTTCTTCTCCAAGAATGGAGGCTTATCAACTATAAAAGCTAAACCTGCAAATTGGGGAAGATGGAATTATTATGATAATGCAAGTGTTTGGGGATTTTTGTCAACATTAGTATTAACCACGGGCATTTCTAGATTCGCCCTTGGGTTGATTTCTTTGCTATGATGCGATATCACGGGTCTGACTGCAATCACGGTTATGCGATCGTACTTAACTTCTATTATCGTGATTGATTGACTTTTGCTTCACTTATACGATCGCAGACAGCGGACCACGACTACAGTACCAGAGGCCTTTATGGTCTAATTCTTTAGCTGCACTTTCCTGCTCTCTTTTCAATCAATTTAAGCTTTATTCCAAATCTTTATATCTTTTCAACTCTATACCTACAAAGAGTGAATATTAGTGCATTTGCTCACAAATATATCTCATTTATTCATTCAAAACAAAGTAATGTGCATAAATATGGAGTGTAAATGAGTTGTAAAATCACCACTCATCATCAAACACTTCTTGAAGCAGACATCCTTCTTTGCTTTCTGGAACCGCTTGGGGAATAATGGTGGTGGTCATTCCTTTGCAACAACTTTTGTTTTTGGGCTCTCAAAAGTTCCCAAATTTTTAGCAACATTGTCTACAACTATTTGAGGAACAAACTCTTCATCAACCTCCTTATTTGTCTTTAGAGGAATATCATTCAGCTCTTTACCTCTCATCAAAGTCATTTCCATTACTTATTTTGGGGATTAATTATCGCTTGGAAAACCATCTTGAGGACTAGTATTTTGTGCTTGTGCCAGCTGCCCCATTTGTTGCTCTAACAATTTCTATGAAATTTGCTAATTTTTTATTTCCGCAGCCATTTGTTCTTTGTTGGCCAAAATCTTTTTTAGAGTTTATTTATGTTATTGGCCTGAGTATTATGTTGTTGCTGCTGAAACTACTATTGGTGGTTATTTTCCAAAGGATAAATTCATAGAGTCTTCCACTTTTGATTGTAGGCGTTACCATAATTTTGCTTTTGTGTTGTAAGACCCCGTAAAGTTCCCTCATAGTCTAAGCCTTTAGAACATGTCTAGTGAAGCCTTATTTCATCTCTAAAATATTTAGGAATGACTTCCAAAGTTATTAATGTCGGAAATTGAATTATCTTTCCAACGATACCCATTTCATCAAAATCCGACGTCGAAAGAGAAAGATATGGACATTTTAAAGAAAACAGTCTGAACTACCCAGGTACGATAGAGAGGTCCGACGGATCATTGAGCTAGCGACGCACCGTCGCCCAGACCGTCACAACTGAGATAGTGATTCCAATATCTGTCTAAGTGCAACGATCAGGCCGACAGACCGTCGAGCTAGCGATGGACAATCGCCCAAGCCATTGCAGATGAGGCAGTGAAACACTATTCTGATCCAGGTGCGACGGTCAGTCCAACAGAGTCGCACCAACCTTTGTAGATCTCGTTCAGTATTTTTAAGTCATTTTTCAACGAACTTTTTGGTCTTTTGCCACCCTTTTAACACTTAGATATATTCAGAATGAAGTAAATAACTTCATATCCATCAAAAACATCAAGACCTAGGGTTTTCTCCCTCAAGAGCAAACTCAATTCCTTCTCCAAGAACTTTAAGATTCCACTATAATTTCTATAAATTGAGTTAAGATTCAAAGTTTCCTAGTCAAAAGCTTTAAGAACCCTCACTCAAGAGTTCTAAAAAGAGCCTCAAGCAAACTTATTCATCTAAAGTCAAAATCTAAGGTATGTGGGGTTTGAACAAGGGTAACCCTTTCACCCTTGAACCCAAATGCTTACTTTAAAGTACAAATTTCTATAATTTATGAGATTTTTCCATGAAAGTCAAGTTAGGGTTTATACCCACTTCCATTAGTTGCAAGATTTTGATATTTACCATGAATTGAGAGTTGATTTACATGATTTTTAATTGTATTCCATACCTATTGATAAAAAATTATAGATTTCAAGATACCTTACGAGTAATTGCATTACCAAGTATGAATTTTAAGATATTTTGATATAAGACTGATGATTCGGTCAATAGACCCCATTTAAAGATTGTTGTTTAAGATTGTTTGTGCTATAAGCACCCCTTGGTTAGGTTATCTTCAGATTTCAAATAAAGATTTGACCCTTTTGGGTCTAAGCTAAGATAAAAGTCCACCTTAATTATGACTTAGAGTCAAGAGAAGTATATTTGGTCTTTATTATAGACCCTTGAATTATTTTAAAATGGATTTCCTAAAATTTCTAAGCTTAAGTATGGAAGTAGTATTTAGCATCGAGTTGGGTATGATTCTAAGGTCTCATGCCCCAAAACTACGTGCCCCTATGGGTTTTTGAGTTACCCCAAGTGGGTTAAGATAAGTGATCACTAAAGTTAAGGTTCTATTCTAATGGCAAGGGTAGAGAAGCTCTCCCCAACATGGGTAAGACGTTGGACTCCATGTAGCTCAAATGGTTTATGTCGGTTAGAAGAAAATCTCAAAGTAGTCCCCTACTCCAATTAAGATAAAAATTTCCTATGTCCCAAAGTTCTATAAGATCTAAGTGTTAAAGAAGTCATTTATTCTCCATCAGATCAAAGTTCAAGTTTCGAGAACTAATGTTTTAAGATTTCTCTTGCTTACCTATTTTGAGAATAAGATGGAGAATATGGGTTTTAGAATTAATATAATGACTCACGAGATGTATGATTTATGCCTTATTGTACAATGATTTATGATATTCAGTTTTTAGTCTTATTCAAGCTATACGAGTCATTAATAGCTGCATGCATGATTTCCATTCAGATTGATACTATTTTCTTAATTAATGCATATATCCCTATATACTCAGTACATCCTCAAAGTAATGATCCACATACACGTTTGTGTGCTATATTGTCTCACAATGTAGGTTCAGATGCTTAGTCCCAACAGTGACTATGATCTTCGAGCATCTTATCTACATATTTATCCTTGGTGAGTCCTCATGGTTCGAGGACCTATATTTGCAGCTTTTCCACTTTCATAGTTTTTTGAGTTTTACTTTCAGATAATTGCAAGTCAGTTGGGGGTCTGTCCCAATGGCTCTCCAGTTTGAGCAGTAGAGGCTTCGTCAGACTAGACTGTCAATTGAAGTAGTATTCCAGATTATTAGTATTTTTGCTATTCAGATATTATTTCCAGTTATTTCGGATTATAGTTGACACAATAAAGTATCATTGTTTAGCTTATTTATCCTAAAGCAAGTATTGGAAGTAGTAATAGGCTTAAAGTGTTAGCTTAGGGCTACTTGTAGCCTTAAGCACTGTATCACGTCTCGGGATAGGATTTTAGGGCGTTACATGTGCATTGTCTACAAAGTTGATGGATTCAGGATTGGCACCACACATACCTATAGAGTAGTCACTGATGCCACAAATCTCACACCATAATGTGGTCTGCTTCACTCCATTGACCTGTGCCTAAGTCTATTGCACACCCAATTTGCTAAATTAAGTAATCATTTGACTCTGCATTGCTGAAAGTTGGGCAGCTAAGGCAGTTTACTATCAACTTCGATCATACCCACAACCTTTTTTGTTGAGATCCTTGAGGTATCACCATGCCTATCTGGATTTCCTTGGGCAGTCCATTTCAACAAGGTGTATAGATCATCCTAAGTCTTTTCAAAATTTTGACCACCTGTAGATGAATCTATAAAAAATTTCATGTTATGGTCAAGTACCTTAACAAATGTGTGAGCTAGTACCTCATTAGACTATGGTGATCTGGACAATCCAGAAGAAGAGACTTGAATCTTTCTCAAGCATGGAATAGGTTCCTATTTGGCCCCTACTTAAAGCTCAAAATATCTTTGTATAGTTTTACAAGCTTACCAAATGGGATGAATCGGATCAGGAACTTTCAAGCTAAGTCATACCATGTTTTGATTGAACCTACAGTCTTAGCATTCAACCACATCTTTGCATCCTCAAAAAGTGAAAAGGGGAAGAGTGTCAACCTCACATAATCAGTTGACTCACCTATAGGGATGAATATGTCACTAATCTCCACAAAGTTTTGCAAGTTGACCTGTTGATCTAGATGTGATAGCCTAGTAAACTGTCCACTGTTGTGCAGAAGCTGCACCATATTCTGCTTCAATTCAAATCTGCCTCCAGGAGCGGGTCTTCATATAACAGAGGTCACATTTATTGCAAGTGGGGTTGCCACTTCATGAATTGTCTTGTAGGATAGTGGATCCTCAACCATTGTAGCAGGATTTTCTTATTTCTCATGAATTTATGTCATATAGTAGGCAAGGATTGCTTCTCTCCTATATTGATGAAAGCGTTGCTCAGGCTCGGGGTATTACTCAACCAATTCCCTATCTCTTGCCTGCTTACTTGATTACTAACCTGTTTACTTCAAATTCAGAAACTAAGACAAAGTTAAAAGCACAAAGGAAATCAAAAAGTAAAACTAAACTATGATGGTTGCCAAATTACAAGTCTCCGCAATAGCGCCAAAAATTTGTTGTGCCCAAGCGCACACGCAAGTGTACATGGTCTCACCAAGTAATACAATAGCCTTATGGATAGATGAATATCGATCTCTCAAAGACTTGTGTTAACAGTTATCCATGTTTAGTTCACTAATAAGATTTATTCAATGTATACATAGCCACAAGAGTTTTTAAGATATAAGTAATCATAAAGTAAACAATACAATAAAGTAAGGGCTTAAAAAATCAATGGGATAATCCTAGGTTTAAGGCTATACAAACAATCATACTACATTCTAGAACATCATTTCTTAGGTTTGTTGTCTTTTTTGCTGGTTCATGGGGTCTATACTATTACTATGGCCTTCCTAACCTCTAATAAATTATCCAACTTAGCCCCCATAACTACATCGTTGAGCGGGAATGTGTGAACTAAGTTAGATAATTTTATATTCATTTCATACATGAAAAAAATAGGTCACGTAAGTATATTCCTACCCTAAGTACATATCATAACATCATTCCATGAAGATTACAATCCTGTTCTATTCATCCCATGTTCTACTCTACTATTCATCCTTCCAGGTTCACAATAGAGTTATATTGCATGAATTCTAAGGTTTATGACTCCTTAAAATAAATAGTCATAAAAAGGATGAAAAAATAAAAAAAATATGACAATCAAACATAACCGAATCAATTCAAAATAATAGTACTCATGTTCATGGCCTTAACCTTAAAAAAGGGTGTTTAGCCGGTCATAGACGTAACAAGAATAACAATAGTATATTCTATGTTAAAATCCATAAATAACTACATCAAAGAGACAAAACCCTAATTGAAGTATTCTACAGCCTCCCTTCATGTCCCAAGGTTATCCAAGTTGTTCCACAAGTGTGTGTTCTATTTATTGGAGGACACAAGCTGCAAATTTCAACTTAAGGACGTTCTACGCAAATATCACACAATTTAGGAAGCGTGGCAAGCCAAAAACGTGTTGGATCACTATAAATTTACATACCTAACGTTTCCAAGGGTGTGACACGGCATTATCACAGCACCTAGGAAGCATGGCATGCCAAGCACTCCAAAAGTGCCCAACTTTGCCAAGATTTGTCCCTTGCTTTTGTCCTTTGATTCCATGCATTGTGGTGTTGTTTCCACTTGATTTCCAGCTTTTAAATAAATTATATAACATCATGATCAACTCAAAAATATTCCTACAGAATCAAAAACCACACATTAGAGAAAAACACACATACAATTCAAGACAATGAACGAGTAAAGGTCGTAGCTCAAGCTAAGTGCACTAGCTTTTATCCCTTGATTCTTAACCTAGTGTTTTGACTCCAAATTTACAATGCACAACCTTGAAAAATTAAATTAGATTACATAATACTTAGAGTATTTCTTATACCAATAATCAGTCATAAAGCATAAGAGAAGTCTTCTAAACTATGCTAAATAAGCCTGAATAACAACAACGAGCTGAATAAATCCACCTCAGATCAAAGGCCTTAACTATGTATTTACTAAATCAGTTGGAATAATAACTGAAAAGGTATTGTGGAATCCTAAAAATGCATAATACAAGTGAGAAGGAAGGGCTTTCAATCCCAAGATCGGTGGCTCCTCAATAGATGTTAGGGCTGGTGGAGTCTCTCTATTCTTCAAGTCCAAATCCAACTTCTTTAGTTCATAAGTGTAAGATCCTCTATAAATAAGAGTACTTATCATCTCATCATACTCATCAATACCATCATTGTCAAAGTTCATTATCACTACTTCTAATGCCTCTACACCATGTAACTCCTCAATAAGTACAGTCAATATATTTTCATCAACTGTATCTATCACAGACACCACTCTCATATCTATTGGCTACCGTATTGACTGACCCACATTAAAAGTAACTTGTTCATCATTGAGATTAAATTTAATATGTCCCGTATCTATGTCAACAAATGCCCTACCCATGGCTAGGTAGGCCCTTCCTAAGATAATAGGAACATCAAAATCCACCTCATAGTCAAGAATCAGGAAATCAACTGGGAATATGAAGGAGGCTACCTTTACCAAAACATTATACCAAATACCAACCAGTTTATTCATAGTTTGGTCAGCCATGAATATTCCCATTGACATCAGTTTAGGTGTCCCTAACCCCAACTTCATGTAAACTACGAACTGCATCAAATTTTGCTAGCAAGTCACACAGTGCTGTGTGAAATTCAAATACCTAATAGTGTAAGGAATAGTGAAAGCTCTAGGGTTCTCTTTCTTCCCATCTAAATGACAAGAAATAATAGCACTATAATGGTGCATATTATCAGCGGGCTCAAAACTGTCATCCGCTTCTTTGTCATTAAGTCCTTCATGAACTTTTCATAACCGAGCATCTACTCAAATGCTTCAAGAAGAGGGATGTTCACAGACAACTCCTTCAAAGTAGACATGAATTTCTAATATTTTCCTTCTTCTTGCTTATTTTTCAACCTTTAAGGAAAAGGTAGGAGAGGTCGTGGAATGGTTTTCATAATTGGCGTGACCTCCTTATCCTTTCTTTTATCAGTTTCAGCTCTTTTCTCAACAAACTTCAATTTCTATAACATCTCAGCATCAATCGCCAACTTCATAGTTTCAGCTTTGGGTGCATTATTAGGATCAATAGTATCATCCCTCACCTCATCAACTATCGGCATAAGAGGATCAAATAGTGACAATATTTTTTTGTATTTTGCATAATATACTCAAAAGAGTGTTCAGTTGACACTGATTTAATCTGGCCAACCTCTAACCAAACTGGTGCTCTAGTTGCTTAATAGCAGTAGCATACAATTCTACCTTTTAGGCCAGTCCTAAAATATCGATCTTAATATCCTTAGTTTTGCTCTCTTTATTCTCAAAACCCTTAACCTGGTTTTTAAGTAAAGCTTCTATCCTCAAATCAATATCACGGTTCCTCTGGCAGAACATACATACCCCTATTTTTTTATAGTCATTCTTTTGCCTTCAGCCACCATCTCTAGCTCTGCTTTAATCCCTATACATGTCTCTATAATAGTTCCAACCTTGATTTCTTTGCCTCGAGTTCAAAGAATCCTGATTGGACCCTTGGCCCTTGGCTCAAAAACTCATCATCTCTTTATCCAGGTACTTAGCCTCTTTCTCAAAGTCAGACTCAGAATGTCTAGTCCACTTACCTTGTGGGCCCATCGTATTCATCTTTTCAAAATTCATGGTTGCAAAATACTTATTAAGTAACCCAATCTCTGTACTCAATTGTGCCATCTCTTAAGCAACTTTCTCATTTATGATTCTCTGTTATCTAGAAGAACCGATAGCATAAGTATCAACTTCATTTTTTGCCTCCCGAGTAGCCAGCCTCGATTGGTATCAGAGACCCAATCTAAGATTTTCATAGCTAGCTCCTAACAAAGGCTCATGAAAGCCCTACTAATAATTATATTGGCAACAACTTTGGTATTGCATTCAGGGTTCTATGGAATATCTTAAGAAAATTCCTCCCTGAAATTCTATGATTGGGCATAGTCATCAACTTCTTATTGAATCATAGCCATGTTTCTTAAATTCCTTAGAATTTAATTACCTAAAATTATTTGTCTTATTCTTTAACTATAGCATTCTAGAAGGGGGATGAAACGTTCTAAAAACTATTTTCACAACTCATTCCACGTAGGGATAGACCCATGGGTAGTTCCCCCAACCATAATGTCACTTTGTTAATAAGAGAGAATGGGTACAACCTGAGTCTCAAAGCTTCTTTACTCACACCAAGTAAATTATATGAAGTACAAATCCGAACAAAATTCATTATATGCATGTTTGCATCATCAGTTGGAAAACCATAAAATATTTCCTTCTGAATAAGCAGTTGAATCACAAGACTTATAATATCAAATTTCACACCTTAGGGCAACTCAAGAGGAATGATAGCTCCTATATCGATAGGCTCAACATACCCTGATTCTTTCTTTGGATCATCATATGCTGGAAAGAACATTAAAGTTAGGGGTTCTTAAGCTCTATCTCTTCTAGTTTTGTCAAGTTTTGATTTTTTCTTTTATTTTTGTCTCACTCTTTCCTCTTGAACTGCACAACAAGAAACATCATCCCTCCTTGCATTTTCTTCAGCCAATAATCGAGCAGTGGTTGGCACAGCTATTTTCTGAACTCCCAACGGAGGTTGAGGATTTAAGAGATCTAGGTCATCATGAACTCCATGCTCATGTCTTGCAATGCTATGAGTCTTTCGTATCATTCTTTAAGGATTAAGGCCAAGTGGGATCAAGGGATTTCCTTGAGTACTAGGCAGACACCAGTGCAACCCCTACGAATAGTAGAAAAATGAAAACCAACAACCTCAGCTACTTTAATCAATCAATTCATAACTATATTCTCTAACAACGACACTAAAATTTGATGTTGCCAATAACTACATCTCCAAGAAAGTATAATGTAGTTGCTTTCAAATATATAACCTAACAAAGGTTGGCTTCAAACCAATAGGGAATAGGCCGAATATTTATCAAGAACTTACTGAAGTAGCCAAAAAAGTTCAAAAAAGTAAGTGGGGGATTTTGTGATAATAGTAACAGTAATAAAAAATCTTGATTGCTCGGTTTAAATCAATATAAGATGAATTCTAGGATTGTGTTCCTAACTCTGTAGACTTATTGTGCTTAGTCGAACTATCTCAATGCCTTGGTTGCATAATCTAACAAGTTATGTATCATCAATCATCTTGTGAATGCCTTGGGTAAATTTTACTCATTACCTTTTGAGTTAGAGAGCATCTCCTTACTAACCCGTCCTTAATCCCAGATTCACTATCTCCTTTTAGGTCTCAAGTTAACTAGATGAAGGTTGATAGCTTCAAATTACTATCATGGTCTTTTTTTCCTAATTTCTACCTCTCTTTTGAAGTAAGTATCAAATACAGGCAGGTTCTTAATGTTTGTAGTCATTAACAAAGTAATCACAGCGAAGAAGATCATAATACATACAATAATATCAATCAAGAACAACTTTGCACTACCTCTACTTCAATATTACATCAGGGTTCCTACTGTTAGCCACCTAAGTCTACAGTTTAGTAATGACAAACTAACAAGTGTGTCTTCACAGGACATAAAAGACTACAAATATTAGAATAACAAAAGAAGCCGGCTCCAAGAATAGAAGGACATCAGGAATGGAAGGATATCCATGGTATCCAAGTACCATCAATAACAAAAAGAACAAATGAAAAAAGAATCTCAGCCTAAAATGTTATGGATAATCAAATCAAGATATTGCAATATAGAAGAGTATCTCACCAAAGATATGGAGGATCACGGTATTAAAATAGTATGGCAAGCAGATCAATCAAATATCACAAAAATAAAAGAAGGATCACTATCCTAGAATCATGGTAGGTCAAATCAATCAAGAAAAATAAGATTATGAGAAAATTTGGAAATGCATCAATCTCTACAAAACCAAAAAGAAAAATAGATCATGGACATATCTGATATGGACGTAATCCAAAGCCATATATGGACATATGTGATATGTACATATCATACGACTACATTTCTCAATCAAGGAATCAATTCACATCCTTGATTGAGAAGACATCTCTTAGGTTTCCTTATGAAGAGTAGTAGTCGAACACTACAAAAGATGAAGATCAAAGACAGATATTTTTACTCAACTTTAAGGAGAAAATTCAAAGTATCTCATTCATAGTCTTACAAGGCTTTATAACTTTTATTTTACAATTATTATATAAGGAGTAGGATCGAGTCAATTTTGTAACATCAACTGAAGTTGTGTCACAAGATTTGAAGATAAAAATAAGATTTCAAAACTTTTTTCCTATCATTATACTCGAGGCCAACATTCAATGGTCTAAGAAAACTTTGAAACCTAAGGGGACTGGAAGTAGGCACCACATTGGGGCTCCGAACTAGGATAAATTTCCATGTTATTACTTTATGTTTTGTTATTTATTTGCTTAATTGTATTAAATCTAATCTGTTTGTGAGGTGCACTGATCTACAGGTGAGTCGATTGTGTGGAGTCAGTAGTCGACTAACAGAAAAATTTTAATTTACCCCCTCTTGAACTTTAATTGCTATCAGAGCATGTCTCACCAACTGCATTACTTAACCACAAGTAAGCAAAAATTAGATGGTCAATTGTCAAATTCCTAGTGCTCTTCTTCAGGATAGTCACTCCTTCACAAGACCATCATACTTTAATGGACAATATTACTCTTACTGGAAGAACAGGTTTAGAATCTTTGTTCAGTCAAATGACTTTCAAGCCTGGGTTGTCATCAAGAAAGGTCCAAAGCCAATTCTAAGACTCAAGGAAAAACAAAAGGACAAGGAGTAAGAATCCAACAGTATCGATGTAAAAGACCTTAAAATTTTTTAGGTCACCAAAGAACAACAAGAGGTAATTCAAACTAATGCGCATACTATAAGTTTGCTTTTGTATGCAGTTAGTGGAGAAGAATATGACAATATATCACTTTGTGAAACTACAAAAGAAATGTGGGACAAACTGAAGGTAACCTATGAAGGAACCTCCAAATTCAAGAAGTTAAAATTTTTTCCCTAATCAATGAGTACGAGTTATTTAAAATGGAAGAGAATGAGAACATCGAAAAAATGTTTTCCAGATTCAGTAAGATCATGTATGAACTAAAATCACTGGGGATGATCTATCCACACACCCAGCAATCCAGAAGTTAGTCAGGAGTCTTCCGAAGATATGGGAAACTAAGGCCACCATTCTGGAGGATAGATACCTAAATAATATGACATTTAACGAACTATGAGGTTACCTTATTGCATATCAAAGAAATTATTAATAGGTACTATAAGGATTAAAAGAATAAACTAGTAGCCATCAACGCTACTCCAACAAAAGAGAAGGACATTCTAAAAGATACTAATATCGAAGGAATGACCCTTATCAACCAGGGGTACGGTAGATCATGAGACAAACACAACAAAGGTCCCAAGGAGGCAAAAATAATGACTTCACCAAAAATTATGATCTTTGTTACTACTGTGGAATGCTTGGTTATTTCAAGAAAAATTCTCCAGAATTAAGACGAAGATCATCTAGAAAGAATTAGAACTTTGGAGCCTGAAGCGATGAAGATGAAACAAAAGAAAAAGTAGAGGCTGCCAATATTTGCTTTATGGAAATAGAAGAACCTAGTGAGGAACAGGTCTGCAAGAGCTATAAAAAGGCAATGTGTATTATTAACAGCAGATGTTCCAAACATATGACAAGAAAGAAGGAGGACTTTTTCTCCCTAAAGAAACTAGATGGAGGATCAGTCAAATTCATTGACAATGCCAGAGGGAACGATTTAGAGTAGACTCAGTGAGACTCTGTACATCATGTGAATTACCTAAAGTATAGCTAGTAAATGGTATCAACCATAATCTGCTCAGCATCAGTCAACTATGTGATGCTGGATTTAGAGTCCCCTTCAAAGCTGGAAATTGCTCTATCAAACACGTCAAATGACATATCTCTCTTATTGGTGAAAGCATTGATAAAATTTATGTCTTAAATAGTAATGATTTTTCTACCTTAACCTGCCTCACTATGAAAACCAATGATACTTGGTTGTGGTACAAAAAGCTTGGACATGCTAGTGTACATATGATTGAGAAATTGTCTAGACTAGAATTGGTGAAAGGTCTGCCAAAACTCAAGTTTGAAAAAGATTACATCTGTGATGCATGCCAATTGGGTAAACAGATCCAAATATCTTTCAAAGTCAAAAACATTGTCTCTACTACCAAGCCTCTTCAGATGATCCACATGGATTGGTTTGGCCCCACCATGATCACAAGTATTAGTGGAAAAAAATATATTTTTGTCATAGTTGATGATTACTACTAATTTACTTGGGTTATGTTTCTTGCACATAAACGTGAGACTTTCACAAACTTTGAGATTTCTTATAGAAAAGTACAGAGAAAAGATGGACACCTCATTACTTACGTCTACAGTGATCATTGAGGAGAATTTGAAAATAAGGCATTGAGGAGTATTATGCTCAGAATGGATACTCTCAGAACTTCTATTCACCACGATCTCCTTGGCAAAATATTGTAGTGGAGCAAAAGAATCGGTCCCTCCAGGAAACTGTTAGGACAATGCTGTTAGAACATAATCTCCCAGATCACTTTTGGGTAGAAGCGGTTAGCAAAGTATGTCACATTATCAATAGGTGCCTAATTAGACTTATTTTAAAGAAAACACCTTATGAACTCTGCAGATGAAAAAATCCCAACATTGGCTACTTCCATCCCTTTGGTTGTGAATGTTTTATTCACAACAATGGGAAGAATACCTAAAGCAAATTTGATCCATAAAGTGATGAAGGTATTTTTCTTGGGTACTCTCGTACTTGGCGTTCTTATAGGGATTTTAATAAAAGAACTCTATATGTTGAGGAATCTGTGGACATTGTTTTTGATGAATATAACCACCTCCCTACGAATTAAAGTGTTGATGAAGAACATATGAGTAATATACAGATTAAAGAATATCACAGCACAACCTTAGAACCTTCCAAGATAAGTCGACTACACCACCAATAGAGTCGACTCCCAAAGCAGAAATAGTAAAACTAAATGTTCCAAAAGATTGGAAGCATGATGCTAGCTATTCAAATAAACTCATCATTGAAAATCCAAAAGATAGAGTGCAAACCAAAGAGTCATTGAGGAGACAAGCATTAGTTTCCCTTGTGTCCCAAATCAAATTGAAGAAAACTGATGAAGCTCTCAATGATGAATCATGGGTTGAAGTTTTGAAGGATGAACTGGACCAATTTGAACGAAATCAAGTTCGGACTCTAGTTGAAAGACCAAGAAACTGCTCAGTAATTGGAACAAGATGGGTCTACAAAAATAAATTAAATAAAAAAGGTAAAGTCGTCAAAAATAAAGCCTAACTTGTAGCTCAAGGCAACTCTCATCAGGAAGGTATAGATTATGACGAGACCTTTACCCCCGTGGCAAGGTTAGAGTCAATAAAAATATTATTAGCTTGTACCGCATTTAGAGGTTTTAAGTTGTTTCAAATGGACGTAAAAAGTAATTTCTTAAATGGATTTCTTCATGAGGAAGTTTTTGTAAAACAACCCCCTAGATTTGAAAATCCCTTATTTGAAAATCATGTTTTTAAGTTATCAAAAGCACTCTACAGCCACAAACAAGCTCCAAAACCTTGGTATGAGAGATTGAGTAATTTTCTACTAAATAATAATTTTCAAAAGGGTAAAATTAACACAACTCTGTTCATTCAAAAGCCTAATTCAAATCTTCTCATTGTGAAAATTACGTTGATGACATTATTTTTAGTAGTTCTAACATCTCTATGTGCGAGAATTTTGCTAATTTGATGGAATAAGAATTCGAAGTGAGTCTTATAGGCGAGCTCACATTTTTTCTCAGATTACAAATCAAATAAACTCCCAAAGGCACCTTATCAGTCAGGCAAAATACAAAAAAGAACTCATCAAAAGGTTTGGTATAGAAAAATGAAAGGCCTATGGAATACCCATGAGGCTAACCACAAGCATTGATTTAGACCTATCTGGAAAATATATTAATAAAAAGATTTATTGGGGGATGATAGAATCTCTACTCTACTTGACTGTAACTCTACTTGATATTATGCTCAATATGTGTAAATGTACCGAATTCCAATCTACTACCAAGGAGTCTCATCTCACTATTGCCAAACGGGTCATTCAATATCTAATAGGAACTCAAGACTTTGGTCTATGGTATCTCTGCTCTTCACACATTGATTTAATTGGTTAATCAAATACTGATTTTGTAGGAGGCAAAAGTGATAAGAAGAGCACTAGTGGAACTTGTCAAATTATTGGTGATGCCCTTATCTCATGGCATAGCAAGAAACAAACCTCCGCTGCCCTTTTAACTACTAAAGCTAAATACATAGATAGCGGAAGTTGTAGTACTCAAATATTATGGATTATGCATCAGCTTCTTGACTTTGACTTATCTCTTGAATCTATTCCTATTATGTGTGATAACACTATTGCCATTACCTTATATAAGTCTACTATGCATCACTCTAGGGCTACACATATTGATATCAAGCATCATTTTATTCAAGACCATGTAGGGAGCGATGATTTTTCTCTAAAATTTGTTGACTCCAAAAATCAACTAGCAGATATTTTTACAATACCTCTGCTAGAAGAAAGATTTTGCTTTCTTCAAAAAAGGCTTCATATTCTTAGCATTAATTATCTATAAGCATTAGATAGAATTTGCCAAAAATTTTACTACATAAAAATTATGCATTCGTCTAAGTACATCTCTTCTGTCATTGGTCCAATTCTCTGGTGAATTTCATTATCTGCATATTGCCTTCGTATTGTTTATTTTTTATTATGTCAAAAAGGGAGAAGGCAGGAACATCAGAGTAGTCTACCAGTTAGGGGGAGCAAAGCAAGTTTACATGTCAGCTAATACTTATACAAGTCAGGGGGAGAAAGATAATAGACAGGGAAGTCAACTGATGTTTACTCTTGTTGTCGTTATCAAAAAGGGGGAGTTTGATAGCCTCCTAAGTCTACGTTCTAATAATGACAAACTAATAAGTGTATCTTTGCAGGACCCTAAAGACTGCTATTATTTGAAGGAAAAAAGAAGTCGACTCCACGAATAGAAGTACATCAGGAATGGAAGGATATCCATGGTATCCAAGTGCCATCAATCAAACAAAAAATAAATGGAAGGAGAAACTCAGCCCCAAATATTATGAAAAATCGAATTAAGATATTAGAAGATAGAAGAGCATTTTGCCACAAAAATGAAAGATCACAACATTCAAATAGTATGGCAAGCGGATCAATCAAATATCACAGAAATAGAAGAACGATCAAATTCCTAAAATCATGGTAGACCAAATCAAACAACAAGAAGAATATCACGAACATATTTGGAAAGACATCAATCTCTACAAAACTAAAAAGAAAAACAGATCACAATTATATCTGATATGGACGTGATCTAAAGCCATATATGGACATATCATAGAAATAGATTCCTCAATCAATTAATCAATTTACATCCTTGATTGAGAAGAAATCTCTTGGGTTTCCTTTTGAAGAGTAGCAGCCGAAGACTATAAAAGATTAATATCAAAGACAAATATTTTTATGCAACTTCAAGAAGAAAATTCAAAGTGTCTCATTATCAGTCTTACGAGGCTTTGTAACTTTTAGTTTACAATTGTCATATAAAGAGTAGGATCGAGTCAACTTTGTAACATCAACTGAAGTTATGTCACAAGATCTGGAGAGAAAAATAAGTCTTCAGAACTTGTTTACTATCATTACACTAGAGCCCAATATTCAGCGATCTAAGGAAACTTTGAAACCCAAGAGGACTGGAAGTAGGCACCATATTGGTGTTCCGAACCAAGATAAATTTTTGTGTTATTACTTTATGTTTTCTTTTTTGCATGCGTAACTCTTTTAAATCTAATTTATTTGTGCAGTGCACTGATCTGCATGCGACTCGATTGTGAGGAGTCCACAGTCGACTCACAAAAAAAATTTAATTCACCCCCTCTTGAATTTCACCCATAACCTTAGTTAGGTGGTTTAGTTGCTCATGTTTGCGAGAGAGATCCATTGAATTCATATAATAAAGCATATTAATAATCTCACAATAATTGGAGAATAAAACCAAAATTTCAAATTAATATTAAGACTTAGAAAACAAGAATAATGGATTCCAATATCAAAATTGTATCTTAGAATACATATATTATTGTGAATGTAAAGAGTGTGCAAACTAATACAAAAACATACAAGGGGTATTTATTATTAGAAAATAAAACCTAAAATTACTATGAAAAATGATATAGGAAAATAAGTTTACCAGTGGTAACTACTCAGAAAAAGAGTCATCTAGATTGGCAATGACTTATTGTTAGTTGCGTATCCTGGCTTCAATGATCTTTGGTGATAAATCGTCATGTCTCCCTACGAGTCATTAGCAAGACTCATTGCCTCTATAGTGATTTTTTAGCTTTTAAATATTTTCTCCAAATGTTCAGAATGGTCATCACGATGAGTCATAGTCAGATTCTATGACTCTTCACCAGACTCATCTCCACCGAACTCAGAATTGTAATCTTTTAGGATTTGTTCACATTTTCACTCAGAACGATCTTTCATACGACTCGTAGTCAGATCTTACAAGTCGTAGCCAGTGTTCACCCTATTATGTTGCTCAGATTCCTTCAATGGTCTCCTTACAACTTGGATGATGAGTTATATTGTCACCCAATAACTCGTTGTCCAAGAAGGAACTTCACTTTTAGAGCTTTTTCTTCCTTTACGACTCGTTGTCCAAGCAGAAACTTCACTTTTGTAGAGCTTTTACTTCCTTTATTTCTTCTACTCACTTTCAACCCTATTTTTCAGTAAAACAAACACAAAACACATCATATCTAACAAAAAGGAACTAAGTACTTGCATAATATCATCACTTTAAGCATCGAAAGTTCCATGAAACCATGGAACATCAGGAGCATAGCCACCTGACATCTCTAGCCAAAATGGAACACTGATTCCTCTTTAAATTCCAACCTCTTATCCAACTAATTTGATTCCCACCGAAGTACATGTGCCTCTTTTGGAAAGTACTACAACATCATAGATACCTGTAACACTAGGTGAATGGCTGAAAAGGTAGGAGGAATGCCAACACATATGCTACCTCCCTAACTTTCTATAGGTTCTCAAAGGTTTTAATTTATCTGAGGCTAAGATTGTCCCTCCTCATCACGCCCTTCATGGGTGATACTTGGAGAAATACCTTATCTCCAACTCTGAACCATAATATACGATGTATGTGGTGAGCATAACACTTTTGCCTACTCTAAGCTGCTCATAGATTTTCCTTAATCACCCGAATTTGATCCAACAACTCATAAATCATATATGTGCCACAAGGCCTTGCCTTAGAAGTCTCGAACCAACCAATAGGATATTGAAATCGCCTACCATATAATGACTCAAATGGTGCAATTTGAATACTTGAATGAAAGCTTTTATTATATGAAAACTCTACCAAAGGTAGAAACTTGTCACACTGACCCCTAAAATCTAACATACAAGCGTAGAGGATATCTTCCAAGACCTAAATCATTTGCTCTGACTACCCATCAGACTGGGGATGAAAGGCAGTGCTAAGGTTAACCTGGGTGCCTAACTCCTCTTAAAATGTCCTCTAGATGCTAGAAATGAACTGAAAGTCTAGATCTATAATAATGGACATAGGTACCCCATGTAAGCAAACCACTTCCTAAATATAAATACGCAATAACCTCTCGACACTTTAGGAAACTTGAACTGGATAAAATATGTTAACTTGGTCACTCAATCCACGATGAGTCAAATTCTATAAAAACCATGGGAAGTGTGAGGCAATCTATCTACTAAATCAATCCTAAATTGGTCCCATTTCCAATCGAGAATAGGTATCTATGAAAGTAATCTACTAGGTCTCTAGTTTTAGGCCTTTACGTATTGAAAACAAAGGCATCGAGCCACAGACACTGCTCTATATCTCCGTATACAACTCCACTAGTAATATAGACTTAAATCCCTATACATCTTAGCTGTCCTAGGGGAAATAAAGTATCTGGATCTATGAGCATCACAAAGAATCAACTGAATTAAATCTCTAACCCTTGGTACACATATATGACCATTAAACCTTAGAACATCCTCAGAATCTAAGATATCCCCCTAGGATCACCACTCAATACCTTTCCTCAAATTTTACAAAGTCTTTTATCCTCAAACTAACGACCCCAAATCTACTCCAACAAGGTAGACCTGGCCTCAATAATAGCAATGATCCTTCGAGGGTCAGAAATATCAAAATAATTTATGAAGTTAGCTAAATATTGAATAACCAAAGCCAATGACCACTAAGAAATTAAAATGAAGGATAATCTAGCCATATTCACTAACTTTCGACTTAAGGTATTTGCTACCACATTCGCCTTGCCCGAATGGAAGACAATAAAGATATCATAGTCCTTCAACAACTCAATTCATTTATACTGACTTAAATTAAGCTCTCTCTAGGTCATAATACACTAAATACTATGGTGATTAGTAAAGATGTCAAAGCGAACCCCATACAACTGATGCCCCCAAATCCTTACCACAAACACTACCACTGCTAAATACAATTAATGAGTAGGTATTTGCACTAATGCACCTTCATATACCTCAAAGTCTATGTAATAATACGACCCCACATCATCATAACATACCCCCAAGCCAATACTAGATTCATCATAGTAGACAGTAAAACCCTCGCCCTTAATTGGAAGGGTTAGAATAAGAGCTGAAGTAATCAAATACTTGATCTTCAGAAAGCTCACCTCACAACTCGTAGACTACTGAAATAAAACCTCTATCCTGGTAAACCTAGTCATGGGGTATGCAATAGAAGAAAAACTCTCAACAAACCATATATAGTAACTTTCCAACCTGATAAAATTATTACCCTTAGTAGGTGACGTAGGCCTAGCCCAACTACGAATAGATTCAATCTATGTTGGGTCTACCATAATATCATCCTTGGACATTACATGCCCTAAGAAGGCTACAAATTCAAGCCAAAACTCACACTTTGAGAACTTAGCATAAAGTCGATGATCTCTCAGAGTGTGGTGCACAGTACTCAAATATTGCTGGTGCTTTTTCCTACTCCTTAAATATAGAAGAATGTCCTCAATAAATACTATCACTATGGAGTTCAAATACGGACTGAACATGCAGTTCATTAGATCCATAAAAGTAACTGGGGAATAGGTCAACCCAAAAGACATTACCAGAAACTCATAATGACTATAACGAGTCTTGAAAGCTGTCTAAGGGATGTCCACAAACCTTATTCTAAACTGATGGTAACCAAACCTCAAATCTATCTTAGAAAACACAACTGCACCATTAAGTTGTTCAGGAAAATCATCGATATGAGGAATGGGTTACTTATTCTTTATTGTGACACTATTCAACTGCCTTTAGTCGATATATATATGCATAGAGCCATATTTCTTCTTGAAAAATAGAATTGAGCACCACATTGCAATACACTAAGTATGATAAAACTCTTACCTAATAGATCTTGGAACTAACTATTATACTCCTTTAGCTCAGTAGGAGCCTTACAATATGGACTCACAGGAATAGGTCAAGTTCCTTGCTCAAAGTCAATAATAAACTCTATATCATGCTTAGGAGAAAGGACAAATAGGTCAATCAGAAACACATCAAAAAACTCATGAAAAACATGGTTAAAGTCAAGTTATGGACTCTTAGCACTAATATCCCAAACATATGTAAGAAATGACTTACAACCCCTCGATATCAGTCTGTTAGCCTAGATATAGAAATAATCCTTGTCAGTGCATGACTAATATAACCCTACAACAAAACTGGGGGTATGCCAAGTAAGGATAAGGTAATGGTCTTAGCAAAATAATCCAAGACTGTATGATAAGAATATAACCAGTCCATGCTAAAATCATATCAAAATCAACCATATCTAGGACAATGAGATCAATCTGAGTATTAAACTCTTGAACAGACACCAACCAAGATCTATATATCCGATTCACTACTAAACAATCACCATGGGGGTAGCTACACGCAATGGCACAAATTAGGACTCCAAACATAAACCCAGCTGCGATGCAAAATAAGTAGAAACACATAAAAATATGGAACTAGGATTAAACAAGTAGAATCTAGCTGATGGCATACAAAAGTCATACCTGTGATAACAGCATCTGAAGCCTTAGTCTCTTGTCTACCTGGTATAGCATATAAATTACACTGTCCATTACTAGATTGGGTATTGGTCGAACCACTTATCCTACCTATTTATGGACCACCTCTAGAACCTTGGGGACCACCCCTACAATCCTATGCACCACTCTTAGCTGGCTGCAGTACTGATCTAATTGGTTGTCCAATCTAAATTGAAGGCCCAATCATCCCTTGCTGAGAATACTCACGGGTGAAATGACCAACAACCTCATATTCATAACATTCCTCAGGCATCTTACTCTATATAGAAGGTTCAGCAGATAAAAAATGACTACTCTAACTACTGTCATTACTATAACTGGGTTGAGACCTATCTGATATCTAAATTAATGCCTAAACTGGCTGACTAGGCTAACCCTGATATTGATAAGGCTACTGTTAAGGGTACCTACCATGAAACCCTCAGGCTGTGAACTGTGAACCACTATGGCTTCTATTATAATTGTACTAGAAATGTGGTCTCTTAGAACTAGCCCTTTGAGCCTCACGATCCATCTCCTCTATAGAATAAATATGATCAGCAATATCAGAAAAAAACATTCCTAAAGTTACCAAACCTTTTGTATCCCTACCAAGATTTAATCTTAATCCCCTAATAAAACATCAAATTCGTTCATACTCTGTAGGCAGAATCATACTGGAATGACTTGCTAACTCATGAAATCTTACCTCATACACAAGCACTAATATATAACCCTGTCTCAAAGTAGAAAACTCAACTTTATGATGCTTGTGCATGCTACAAGACATATACTTCCCCAAAAAAAAAATCTGAGAGCTAAGTCCAAGTCACTGGTAAGATCATGTTAGCCTGGAATCAAAAAACCTCTCTATCACTTCCTCATTGTCGTGTCCAGCTGATAAGAAACAAAGTCCACTCCACACAACTCGACCAACCCCAAAGTTCCTAACCTCTCCTCACAAATGGATAAGAACTTATAAGTATCCTCTTCTAGGGCCTAGTAAACCAGGGTGAAGTCAATCGTAAACCAGGGTGAAGTCAATCGCAAAAATTGGCCTTGTATCGACTGTTTTTCTAAAGACATAACTGGTTGGGCTACTGTCAACTGTGGGACTAGTGGTGCTGGAAGAACCTCTACCCTAGGCGTTGCTTCTACAGGATGTGCCCCTAAATCATCACCATTTTATCCTACTAGCCGAGCTTCATCAATCGTTGGACCATCAACTAACCCCAATAACTGTACCAATGCATCTCAAAGAACTGAAAAGCATATAAAATTAGGTGGAGCCTAGGCTGCCCCTGTCTACCTATTATAGTGGTGGCAAATACCTGGAAATGTCTCAAGCTCAAGACATATGACAAGATTAGGTGATGGATCCTTGTCCTAAACTTAAACTATGTTGTTTCTCTATCTTGACTGTGACCTTTAGGTCAACCTCAACCCCTAACTGAGACTCTAGTAGTGAGCTCAGGTCCTAGCCCTAAGATTCCATACCTCACATCCTAGCCATCTACATAAGGAGTAAACCGACAAAAATTAAAACTAACTTACCTCTAACATATGGAAACAAATCAGGAAAATGCGAGTTTTCCATAGAAATGCTTTGTAGCCTTCCAAAGATAAGATACATACGTATCTGTGATGATCTATAAGACTTTACTAAATATTAGCTCTAGTAACAATAATACTATTAAAACCTAGGCTCTGATACCAAGATGACATGACCTAATTACTTAAGTCATGATGGCGCCACGCCAAGCCATAGCCCAAAAATATAGGTAACGGGCTAAAGGGAAAAACTAGAAATGACCACATATAGTGATAGCAATAGTAATAGTAGGCAAAAAATAAATAGGACATATATAAAGTTTATCAAAATTATAGAAGGACAAGGACTAAAATATACAAACAACTCCCTCTCAAGACTTGGTAAGGTCGGTACTAGAGCCACTACTAAAATATACCTTGAGTACTAGACAAAATCTGAAACATATATAATATATACAAGGAGTCTCAAGTACAAAAGGCTAAACTGATCAAATAGAGGAGGATCAGCCTTGGGCAACAACAAGCTCACCCTGCTCTGGATCAGTATTAAAAAATAGAAATCACGTTAATGCTGGTTGCTGGTACTTAAATTTGCATCAGGGTAAATACATAGAAGTATAGTATGAGTGCCAAACCAACGAGTACTCAGTATGCATCATTGATCGACTGATCTGTACACAGGAAACGTATAACTAAAATACAAGGATGTAGTATAAATCAACAGTAAATAGGGATATAAAGGTAATCAACTACATGAGCTACACAAATGTGATACAGAAATAAGTAAAAGCGATACAGAAAGATAAATATAACAGTATTAAAAGGCAAATCAAACATAAGATAATTGGGCCCCCAAAATCCCGCTAGGCATACTAAGGAAGACAATTAACCCAATCGTGCCCCTATAAGACAATATGATACAAAAGAGGTTATTTTAAAGAAAAATGTAAATAATCCATAACTGAACCAATCCAATGAAAACATAGTAGCCCTCCAGATGTGCACTAGGATTGAACTGATAGTGGTAGATAATTATAAGAGGCCATATGTTGGATTCAAATCGGATATAGTGGGTAGTAACGAGTAGACACATACATGATATACAATAAAAGTCATAATCAGAAGCCAGACTCAAACTAAAACTTAGAGGAACCAAAACTACCAAAATAATAGTAATCAGTACCAGAACTCCAAAATCATCATAACTAGATGGCGGACTCAAACCAAAACTCATAGTAACCATACCAAACTTTAAAATTAAAATCAAAACCATTCCGCAACCAATGCCAAGTGATGTCAAATTTTAAATCCCATGATAGAAACAAAGTACATATTGTCCTTAAATTGTAATTAAAATACATTTAAATAACCATTCATGTAACTTAGTTAAAAAATGATGAATCCAAGGTTTGTAACTTAATACCACATCCTAGTCTCATAAATATTACATCATACTAAATGATAATGGAATCAAAATTTATTAAAACACAGTCCTAACAGGATAAATAAGGCATGATATAGATATCAAATAATATGCAAACTACAACCAACTATTCAAAACTAGCATAATAGCACACAATTACCATAAATAAGTTAAATCTAAAGATTGGGTAAGTCTAGATTATCTAGATGCTAAAGTTAAAAACCTCTCCAAAAAACCTTCGAACAGTCTTGAATAACTTGATGCAAATAATTTACTTTCTTTTCTTAGATTAAATGTATTATCAAACTTTTTCCTATCACGTACATTATTTACTTGTATAAGTATAGTTTGTATGCATTATATTAATACGTATAAGGTGCATAGTTGATAAAGAATTAATCATCAGATTGTTTTCTTAAAAGCAAAAGGTAAAATTGAAAGCAAACACTTATATATATAGGGATATATATGTACCAGGATAATAGGAATCTGCCTAACTTTGTAATGGCAACATAAAGCCAAATTATGGTCATGCCAACTCTTAACTATGGTGTTTAATGGTCACTCCTCCACCTTTACATGGAGTGAGATATCCAAAAGAAATTCATTTATCCACTTTGTATATATTCGGGTATTACATAGGTTCGTGGTAAAATAAATATGATATTTTGAATATATAATAATTAATAAAAATTATTTCTAATAAAAACTCTATTATGTAATAATATTATTTTAATATATGAAGATTCACCATCTTTGCTTAAAATGTTAACAAGTTATAAAACTATTTAAAGTAATATAGATATACCATAACAAAAAAATCCTATAAAAGTTTTAAAAAACATTTTAGAAGGATAATAAACTATATTCATATCAAATGTTAATTTATATTAAATATTCAAAATGTATTTGGTATCACTAAAATCTCAAACAAACAGCCCAAAAACTGAACTGTGAGTCCAAGCAATTCATAAATAACTTGGGACAGTTATAGGAAAGCTCTAGACACTGAGAATATATGAAAATAAGAAAAATAACTGTGAGGATCATTATAATGTGGTATATAGGTTAAACTACTAGTGCATGAAAACAATAAAAGATAAGATAATCATACGTTTCTCAAAATTAAATAAAACTAATTAAATTGTATAGGTACTATCAAATTAACAAATACAATTTTAAGAAAAAAACATCTTCATTTGTAATTTGCATATATTAACCAAGAACTAGCAAATAATGCATCATATTTGCAATATAGAGTATCATTTTAGTTATTTTTGCACTTACGACAAATAAGATGTCACAACTTATCTCTTACTGAAATTTATGTTTGTGAATAACATCAAATTTATTGGTGTTTTGAATTTAACACATTTTTTTGTTAATCCTAAAATATGTAAAAAAATCTCGCAACATCATATTAAATAATTAAAACATCAGATAAAATAGAAACACACAAAATAATATGAGCATTTATTTTTGAAAAAATATATATATATATATATAAAGAAGACCAATAGCCAATCATATGTGGCATGCTTTAGAGGCCTTCCAACCTATTTATCTTTTTTATATTTTTTTTATATTTATTGAGTTTTCACCTTATTTTAAATATTTGTGTGTTTAAAGAAAAATCAAAAGTCACCACATGTAAACTCTATTTATGATGTAATAAAAGATAAAAAAAAATGTTTGAGGTAACTCATCTATTTAATTTCTACTAATAATATTTGTAACTCTCAAGCTATTTATTATTTTATATTTATAACCCCTAAATATTTAATACAAAAGTTAATGATACCTTATGGTATTCCTTTTTTTTATATATATATAAAAATTCATATTTTTTGTTTCATGAGATGCTATCCAAGGTCATCCTTCATTTTCACTATTATATTCATGCTTTTGTTTGTTTTGAAAAGAAGAAGAAGACTTTTGAATGGTGATAGGCTTGTGGAAGTAGATATCAAGACAGTTATGTATTCATTCTGTTATTTCTTTCTATAGAATATCATATGTTTTATTTCATGCGATTTAAACCAAGGTTATTCTTCCCTTTTCACTATGATGTTTATTTTTTATTTCACTTAAAAAAGAAGAAGATGCTCTTAAATGGTGAAAGACTTGTGGAAGTGGATATTGGCAAGAGCTCGAACATTTGATTTCCGCTTTTTTTTTATTTTCAACTAATGATTAAAAATATAATAATATGTGTATCATCTTATTTCTATATCTATATATGATGCCTCCTCTTAAGTTCAATTTTTAAGTCAATAATTTCTTTTGGTTAAATGAATAACTTTGTAGTTGGAAATTTCCTAATTATTAATTAAGTTTCTTAATTTATAATTGATTTTTTTAGGCTTATGGAAATACATACAGAGACATTAATGTATTCATTTCGTTTTTATTTCTATAGAAGTTCATATATTTTATTTCATGCGATTTTACCGAAGGTTATCCTTCATTTTCACTATGATATTTATGTTATTATTTCACTTGAAAAAGAACAAGATACTATTAAATGGTTAAAGGGTAGCTTGTGGAAGTGGATATCGGCAAGAGCTTGGACAATTATGCATTGATTTTATCTTTTTTTTTATTTTTTAATTAATGATTAAAAATATAATAATATGGGGTTGTCTTATTTCTATATCTATCTATGATGCCTCTTAAGTTCAATTTTTAAGTCTATAATTCCTTTTGGTTCAAATGAATAATTTGTAGTTGAAAATTTATGAATTATTAATTAAGTTTCTTAATTTATAATTGATTTTTTAGGTGTGTAGCTTATTCCCATCAATCACATGTAAAGCAATACAAAGCAACCAACATCCACCGATAGAAAAATAAATTTTAATAATTGAAATATATTTGTTATTTGGTAAAGTTAGTACTTAGAAAGAGTCAACTTAACTTCTAAATTAAAGGCGATTTTATTTTTTATTTACACGATAAAATTTATTTTTATCACAAATCAAACGAACAGAAAAATATTAATTACTTGTATTCAAGCTTAGATATAGTGAAAAAGAATTAGTATGTAACAGCACCATTAGTCATCTGCATAAAAAAATAAAAATGTTAAATTTCTATAAAAAAAAAAAAGAGTATGAAGAGTGCAATAAATAAATTCAGGAAAAAATCTAATGAATAATAACAAAGAAGGAGACCAAAAGTTTAATATTATGTATCATTGTAGGAGAGTGTGTATGCGTGTAAGTATGTGTGTGTGTGTTTGTATAGAGAGAGAGAGAGAGAAAGCTAAATATTATATATTATTGTAGGAGCTTGTGTGTTTGTACAAGAGGTTAAGTTAGAAATACATTTCAACTCAAATTTCATTTAAATTTAAATTCAAATATCATATCAGTTTGTTATAAGAAGATCAGGATATAGATTGGATAATTATTAATATAAAAATAAATAAATAAAAATAGAAGAGCAAAACATTTAGTTGCTATTAAGGAGGAGGATATGTTATAAAAAAGGAATGCTCACACCCAGCCAAACAACTGATTTTCAATTAGAATTTTAAATTAATTCTTATCACTAGGGGTAATTGGAGGCAAGGGATGTGTAGGTTAGTAATTATTAATATTATTACTAGTTTAGTGTATGTTCGTTGCACATATATATCATGTCAGTTAATAAAATTATACAAAAAACTTCATGTTACCCTATAAAATTTTACATCTATTAGTATGAATAATTTGGTAAAATACACATTAGTTATTGTTTTCTGAAGTGTGTGTAAAGTCTAAAATAAATAAATAAAAGTGAATGGAGAGTATTTTATAGCCAGAAACAGATCTATGACTTATTTTAGATGAAGTATGTGTTTGGTATGGAGGAAAATAATTTCCTAGAAAATATATTCTTTGAAAATAAGTTGTTTTCTTACTTATTTTCTGGTGTTTGGTTGGTACAAACAAAACATTGTCTCAAGAACATCTAGTACAATCTAGGCAAATACTGATGACACCAGATCATTGTCAAGATCCAAACTAATTGATCGCATGGGCACCTACGCTATTTTAAGCAGCTAGAGGAACCTTGGTTACCCAACTAAAAATATGCGGAAGGCTTTCATTTTTAAGGGAATATTCAGTAAAACATAACAAAGTAAATTACATACCAATAAATACA
Organism: Capsicum annuum; assembly: GCF_002878395.1. Classification (NCBI taxonomy): domain Eukaryota; kingdom Viridiplantae; phylum Streptophyta; class Magnoliopsida; order Solanales; family Solanaceae; genus Capsicum; species Capsicum annuum. The sequence continues at coordinate 157,570 of NW_025862718.1, forward strand.
CTTTTTTACAAACTTATTATAACTCTCCTTCACTACCCCAAAACTTGGTCAGACATGTCAAAGATCTACCTATTATAAAAAATACTGATGATAAAATGAATAACACAAAAGACTCTAACATCTATCAGGAAGTAAGTGCATAAGTTAGTGTCAAATATTGTCATCCATATAGTAACTGAAAACTTACCTTCATCCATTCTACACCCCAAAAAGGAATGTAGAACAGTATGTTCAGTACAAATACACATACGTGTAGGCATCATTGGCCGATCAGTGTTACTTCACATAATCATAAAATAGAATCAAAGAAAAGAAGTCCGACATCTTATTTGGAATATAATTAAACTAAGACTATAATATCATTATAATACCTTGCCTACACAATTTACAATTCTCTGATTCTATTAACGAGATTATATTCACTACTACATAGTCTATCCTCATTAATTCACACCATTCACTACAACCAAACACTAAACCGTCATTGTCATCACTTTATTCGCATTACCTTTTCCACTATCCACATCTATAGGATCAACCCTGTGACTATAAGCAACTCATACTAACTCTCGGGTAAAAAATCAAAGACTTTCTTATAACGTTAAAGAATAATAACTAGTCAATCGGGTAACCTATGATTTCAATAAGTATAAATGAAGCAAGTTGACTAACATATTGCAAGTAAGTACAAAGTGTAACTTTTCCAAGTACATGTCACATAATCAATCTCAAGGATACAATCAAGCAGGGAATAGAAGTTAACTCACATCTCAGCAAAACACATCAGAGAACTCAAGTCTCATTAGCAAACTTTATCAAACTTTTAAAGAAGAATTAATTTAATTATTAAAACTTCAGAATCATTTATTTGGGATTATTCATTGGATTCATCACTACGGATCACTTTATTATCAATTTCTTTAGTATTATTATCACCACGTCGACTTTTGGAACCTGATCAAATCACATCTCACTGCAGTATAAGAATTTAACATCACCACACTACTTGAGAAATCAGTAAGGTAGCAATACCAAAATTTAACATCAGCCACATTGCTTGAGAAAAGAATAAGGTAGCAACACCAAAATTCAATGCCGGACTCATTTCTTTAGAAATAAATATGGTATAAATACCAAACATCGGACACATTGCTACTAACAATCTTTTCACTTTTTATTTCTTAATAAATATTCATTTTTTAATTTTTCAACCTATATGAAGGTTTATCACAAACCGTCTTTATTCAAGACATTCTTTTCGCTGACATTATCATTATGGATCAAGATCTTTCATTTATCAACAATTAAGGCCTCTCATGAGTATTATTTCAATAATTCATCTTAATCATCCACAAGTCATTTATGACATCAATTTAAGGAGGTATCATTATCAAACAAGTCGCTCATAGGCACAATTCAATAAAACATCATAATCACCAATTTAATCTCTCATGGACATGCAATAGATAAAGTATGTTTATCAATACTAAAGAAAGAATGTCATAAAATAAATTACAATTTAAGACTTAATCATATAAGTTACCATTGGAACCTTCATTACTTATTAATTATTAAAATACCACTACCTCCTTAAATACTGCATCTTGGGTCCAATATCAGCACCTATAACTAGAACATTCAAGCATATTATTATCTCTAGCTATTTCCATATAATATAATTCTCACAATAATTTAAATCATCAATCCCTTAGATATTATCCTATTTTTCAATATTCGACTCTAGTATAGTTCTCCTCATTACATTATTGCACAATACATAAAATGTAATACCTTTGTAATTCAGCTAAATTCATCACTAAAATAACTTAATGACATCACACTTGCACACTTTATCGATAAATAATTTTTTTCTAAGCGCATAACACATAGTATTATGGAAGTAACACATAATCAATCAAGAAACTAATTTTTAGGGATTAAAGCAAGTTTACATATATTTTTTCACCTCAACTTCATTTCCCAGACATATTTTTTCCATTAATTCTACATTATGAAATGAATTAATATAATTATCTACTCATTAACCTAGCCCACCTAGACGTTAAGCTTTTGGAAGAAGCAAGCTGTAATAAGGATGATCTTCCTTTCGTTCATGCCTTAGAATAACTAGTTATCTAAAAATCAAGCAATAATAAGAGTAATTAAACATTTATCTTCAAACAAATATCTTTGGGATTAAAACCCACCAATTGTACCTTTAATTCAAGGTCTATATCATCCCCAAGGTCAGTTGGCCATTAACTAGTTCTTTCAAGCTTAATACATCTACAGTAATGGAGTTTCTATGCTAAATGTTTCATCTATATGGAATTTAAGGTTCCTAACCATCAAAATTCATAATCTATTTTATGAAATTCATCTACCTTTATAATCCAATGCCGCTTTATAGCAGAGTTCCAAGATCAAGAAGATCTTTTCTAGGCTAGTAATGAGGTATCAGGCTAGGTCAGGAAGGAATTTTGGGAAAAAGTGACTAAATACTAGGCTTTAATTCTTTTTGCCTTTGAATTCTTCCTACAAAGGCCATTGGTTTGTTAGCTCACTTACCCTTTTCTCAGTCATTCATGCTTCACCACAATAACCCTATATATATATATATATATACACACACACACACACACACAAGCATCAGCCACCCTTAACTTAAGTTGATGTAATAAGTCAAGGTGCACATTATCTTGAGTAGACTAGGGCTAAATGCTCTAATTCAAATTATAGACCAACTTTTCATTAGATAGTTAATAGCCCTACAATCGCTACCCTCAACTTAGGTATTTTACCTAAGTATAGGTACATATTTCCCCACTGTTGGGAAAGGGCCAGAGCTAGGTGTCAACAGCTTAAAGAGAGTTAGCTAGAATACTTAGTGATGAAGAAAAATTAACAATGGCTCAAATAAGGGTTCAAAAATGGAAAATTATTTTTGGTAGGGTTAATTACTTTGGCTAAGTGGACTATAAGCATAAGGTGGTCTAGGAAAGTTCTAGGTTTTATACTACATAAGAAATAATACAAATACTCGCACACACAGTGGTAATTGAGTCAAACTCATTCTACTATTCTTAAGATTTGCATCACATGTCATATGTATTTATAGGTTAATGCCAACTACAGATTCACTAATAGTTGATCACATATCCTAGGAGAGAAAAGTAAATAGTTATATGGAAATAGTCATAGCCTGATACCAACATCATTCACCATCCATATTCACAACAAGATACTAACACAAATAGTACTTTTATTTTATGGACAAACATTAACAACATAACAAGACTTAGAATGAAAAGAAATGCAAACCTAAAGTTAAACCTAGAAAGAATACTGCAACTGCGAACTTAACATGATCCTAGATATATCGATTCTCCTAGATATCATAGGGTAGGGTCAAGAATATCGACAACACAACCCCCCATATTACAAGTACACCACCCCCATACAAAAACATATGCATTATCCTCAAAGCATTATAAAGTACAAAAGAGTGTGGTGAGGCTCTTGCATATTTAGTCACTCTTTCCAAAATTCCTTAACAGTCTAAATTTCTATCACCTTTTATTGGCATCAGCCTTAAAAAAACAACAGCCCACCAGAACTTATCCATGAAGCTAATGAAAGATTTTGCAATTTGCTCCCGTGGATTGGCCACCCAAGAGGGGTTACCATCATCAATCAATAATTTAGCCACCCAAGGCCTCTGAGTCGATGCATTTCTCAACCTATACTCAAGATCAGGCATAGCAGGTGAAGCTTCATACTCTGGCCTAAATAGTATCCTATTGATTATTTGGTATGAAATGTTGACATTGACTCTTTGGACAGGTACTGACTCTCTGTTCGGCAAGTTTATAACTTATAACCCCTTTGGTTATTCCTTCTTTACTAATGCCCAATAATTAGCAAAGAATTCTCTTACCTAATTTATTTGATATAATACTAGTGGACTGCTCATCCATGCTAGTTCATACTCATTAAAATAATGTTCCAACTCAGGATATTCATATAACTCCGTTGTCACTATTTGATGTTTCTTAGCAAATGGACTTTTGATCCCTTTTGTTGTAGGTGTCAATCCATCATAAAATCCCATCCTTGCTCTCTCTATCTACCATCTAATTTTCTCCTGAACTTGAGGATCTTTAAGCTAAATAATGTTAGCATTCTCAAATTCAGTGTCCATATCAGTCACTTCTATTTGCTCTGCCACGTTAGTAGCCTTAGTTTCAACCTCAGCAAGTTCAGGTTGAGTTGTAGTGGTTGTTGACTTGTTTGGGATCGAGTTAGTACTATTAGTACTACTATCGCTCTCCTTTTTATAGTAGGAGAATGTGGTAGTTTCTCTTACATATTGCCTAGTGTTGTAAGCAAGTATAGGTTCTCCTCTACCCTTTTGAGATCTTCCTCCTATATTTAGTGGAAATTTGCGAGCCATAATGCCTAAAAAAGAAGTAAGAAATAAATTTACAATTCAAAAATGGCTTAAACAGTGAAAACTTTGACTTGACGGCCACACTAGTAGTCTGTTAAGTAACTGGTGGTCCACCAGGTGAGCCATCAGGTCTTATCCAGAAGACTTGAGATTTTAGAGCGTTGTGATGGTCCATATGGTGGTCTGTCACAAAATTGACGGTCCACCATTTGGCCTGTCGTATCTAATCCAGTGGGTGTCCCTTCTGAGGTCCTTGCGAAGGTCTATATGGTGGTCCGTCGCAAAAATAATGGTCCACCATTTTGGCCGTCGAACCCCCTTCTCAAGATTATACTTTTAGTTTGGCATTTTGTCAAATATTTAGTATACAAACCTGATTTTTTTAGCAACAGTTGACACCAAGTTCATAGTTATGCATAAAGTTTCCCACTTTTAAATGTATGATTTACTCAAACTTTACCCAACAATGTATATTAAACACAAAGGAACTCAAAGTAACTCAAAGCAACACAAAGAAAAAGGAAAGCACATGATGGAATTTCAACATTGAACTACTAATTCATTTCATGCTTTGGCAATTTAAAAAGAGAATTACATGGTTGTGCTCATACCTTGGTTCTACAGTAGCTTCTTTGTTTCTTGCTTGCACTTTATTAAAACAAACTTAACTTAAAACTTTAGAAATTTCTTTCAAGATTGTTTGTGATGAAGATAAAGAGAAGAGTGGGTTTGCTTAAATAGGGAAAAAGAAAGGAGATAGAGAGTCTTAGGAAGAGAAAATGCCTTCAGATTCTTTAAATCCAAAGGGATTTGGTCAGTTGAAGAAGTTAAAATGGTTACAACGTATGTAACCGTGCTTTTTACCTCCTTTAGATTATTTGGGTCATGTATGGGTCATTTAAATAAGTATCTATTTTAACCCGATCCGACCCGATACTAGGGTAACAGCGATGGCTACACCGATGGTCCATTGGACATGCGATGGGCCACCAGTTTGGCCATCGTGTCTTACCAGAACATGGCTAACTTAGCTTAATTACGATGGTCAATAAGATGGTTCACCAAATTTGTGATGATCCACCACTTGGGCCATTGTGCCTTACCTGAACATGGGCAACTTGAATTAATTTTGACGGTCAATATGGTGGTTCACCAAATCAGTGACAGTCCATAAATTTCACCGTCACTTTTGTTCTAGTTACTCAAATTTTTAGCATCTGATTGACAAAGAAAATGGTGGTCAATCAGGTAACTGGTGATCCATGAATTTGTCCATCAACCCTTTTTTCTAACTGTATTACTCCTTATGCTGCATTTTTAATCCTGCACACTTCACAAAGACATCAAAAATGCTCTAAATCAACAAAATAACTTAGCTAATGCTTTATAACAACACATTGTTGGTTGCCTCCTACTAGCGCTTGATTTTTCATCACGGCATGACTCAGTTATCTCGATTACTCAGACTTTATTAATATAAATAGTAGAAACACTCTTTAGCAAGTCCATTGGACTGATATATAGTTTCACACGCTGCACATTAACCTTGAAGACACTTCCATCTTCATTTTCAATTTCCACTACTCCAGATGAGTAGACTTGAATAACTTTGAAAGGGCTAGACCATTTGAATTTGAGCTTACCTAAAAAATGCTTGAGCCTGGAGTTCAACAGGAGCACCAAGTCATCTTTCTGAAAATCACTCTTTTCAATTCTACGGTCATGGTACTTTTTCATTCTTTCTTTGTATAAGTAAGCTCTTTCATAGTCTCTGAGGTGGAACTGATCCGTCTCATTCAGCTGCCTCAGTCTCATATCCGCTGCCTCCTTCCAGTTTAGATTAAGCCGCTTTAGCACCCATAATGCTTTATGCTCCATCTCAATCGACAAATGGCATGTTTTGCCATAAACCAATTGGTACGGTGACATCCGGTGTATTGAAAGCTGTTTGATATTCCCATAAGGCATCATTCATCCTCCTAGACCAATCTTTCCTGCTTGCATTTACATTCTTGGCAAAGATAGCCTTGATTTCCCAATTAGAGATTTTCACCTGCCCGCTTGTCTGTGGGTGGTATGGGGTAGCCACCTTATGCTGGTTAACTCTATATTTTGCCAAGGCGACTCTAAAGATCTTGTTGCAAAAGTGTGTTTCTCTATCGCTTATTATGGTATATGGCACCCCAAAGCAAGAGAAAATATTTCTCCTTAAGAATGCAATAACTCACTTTTCTTTATTATTCACTAGAGCCACTGCCTCTACCCATTTTGACAGGTAGTCAACGGCAACTAATATGTACTTCATCCCAAATGAACTCACGAAGGGTTCTGTGAAATCAATGCCCTAGACATCAAATAATTCTACCTCTAGCATTTTAGACATTGGCATCTCATGGTTCTTTGAGATGGACCCTTGACTTTGACATTGGTCACATTTTTTCATGAACTCGTAGGCATCTTTGAATAGGGAGAGCCAATAGTAGCCTCTTTGAAGCACTTTTCTTGTAGTCCGATAACCTTCATGGTGACCTCCAAGTAGGGAAGCATGACTTGCTTCTAGCATACTCAACTTATCTACTTCTGGCATGCACCGCCTAATAATTCCATCCGCACAGCGCTGAAACAGATATAGCTCATCCGAGAAATAATGTGTCAAATCATGAAGAAAATTTTTTGTTTGATGAAAGGAAAGATTCTCCTCCATTATTTTTCTTAACACATAGTTCGCGAAGTCAGAATACCAAGGTACTTTTTTAAGCACTGCAGCAAATATTTTCTTATTTGGGGAGGAATCATCAATCTCTAGCTCGTCCTTGACTGTCTGCTCGTCTTTGAGTTTGGACAACTGATTTGCTACCTGATTCTCATAGCCCCTTTGATCCTTGGCTTCAAAGTTAAATTCCTGAAGTAGCAATACCCACCGGATCAGCCTTGGTTTAGTATCCTTCTTTGCTATTAAGTACTTTAAGATAGAGTGGTTAGTGTGCACCACTACCTTGGTACCTAACAAATATGCCTAAAACTTCTCTAAAGCATACACCACTGCTAGAAGCTTCTGTTTAGTCACAGAATTATTCTTTTGAGCCTCATTTAGGGTCTTGCTTGCATAATATATCTAGTGGAACAACTTCTCTTTCTTTTGTCCGAGAACAACTCCAAGTGCCACTCCACTAGCATCTTATATAATCTCAAGTAGCTTCATCCAATCAGGAGAAACAATAATTGGAGCCTCCGCTAGTTTCAGCTCAAGGCGTTCAAAAGCCTTTCTGCATTTATCATCAAAAGTGAACTTAGCCTTCTTCTCCAGAAGTTTGCAAAACGGGTTTGCAATCTTTGAAAAGTCTTTTATGAATTTGTGGTAGAACCCCCACATGACCAAGAAATCTATGTACCCCTTTTGACAGAGATAGGGGGAGGTAGTTTCTCAATCACTTCAACCTTTTCCTTATCTACCTCAATACCTTTAGCTGAAATTTTATGACCAAGAACAATGTCTTCTTTCACCATGAAGTGGCATTTTTTCCAGTTAAGGACAAAGTTGAACTCTTCACACTGCTGCAATGCCCGACTAAGATTCAACAAGAAGAGCTCCAAAAAATCACCGACAACAGAGAAATCATCCATAAATACCTCCAAGTTGTCTTTAACCATATTAGAAAATATCAACATCATACACAGCTAAAAAGTGGCGGGTGTATTACACAAATTGAAAGGCATCCACTTAAAAGAAAACATACTATATGGGCATATGAATGTCATCTTTTCCTGATCTTTAGGAATAATAGAAATTTGGTTGTACCAGAATACCAGTCTAAGAAATAGTACCAACCCCTTCCCTCTAACTGATCAAGTATCTGATCTATGAAAGGCATTGGGAAGTGGTCCTTCAAAGTCCACGAGTTGGGTTTTCTGTAATCCATACATACCCTCCACCTAGTAATAGGCCTCGGTAGGAGGTAGTTTCTCAATCACTTCAACCTTTTTCTTATCTACCTCAATACCTTTAGCTAAAATTTTGTGACCAAGAACAATGTTTTCGTTCACCATGAAGTAGCATTTTTCCCAGTTAAGGAAAAGGTTCAACTCTTTACGTCGCTGCAATGCCCAATTATAATTCAGCAAGAAGAGCTCAAGAGAATCACTAAAAACTGATAAATCATCCATAAAAACCTCCAAGGTGTCTTCAACCATATCAAAAAATATCGATATTATGCATCGTTGAAAATTGGTGGGCGTATTACACAAACCAAAGGCATCTGCTTAAAATCAAACGTACCATATGGGCACATAAATGTCATCTTTTCCTAATCTTTAGGACTAATAGAAATTTGGTTGTAATCAAAATACTAATCTAAGAAATAGTACCAACCCCTTCCCACTAGCTGATCAAGCATCTGATCTATGAAAGGCATTGGGAAGTGGTCCTTCAATCTCTATGAGTTGAGTTTTATATAATCCATACATACCCTCCACCCAGTAATAGGCTTGAGTGGGATCAACTCATTCTTCTTGTTAGCCACAACTGTCATGTCCCCTTTCTTGGGAACTCACTGAATAGGACTCACCCACTTACTGTCTGAAATAAGATATACTACTCCTACATCTAGCCACTTGATGATTTCTTTATTTAATACCTCTTATATAGGTGGGTTTAGATAATTCTGGTACTTAATAGTTTGAACACAATCCTCCTCTAATTGAATCTGATATGTACATATACCAGGAGGAATGCTGATAATTTCTTCAATCGTCTAACCAATAGGCCTCTTATATTTCTTAAGGACAAAGAAAAGGGCTTCCACCTGTTGCTCAACTAGGTCAGCTGTAATAATAATAGGTAGTGTATTCCCACTACCCATGAAGACATACCTTAAGTGATCGGATAAGTTTTTCAGCTCTAAAGCAGGTGGCTCTTCGATAAAAGGCTTAGCTAGTGGACTTGGACGATTTTTCAAGTCCAAATCCAACTTCTTGGGTGCATAAGAATAAGACCCCATGCCTGTTAATACACACACCATCTCCTTATAATCTTCTATACCATCATGATCAAAATTTATCAATATCGTAGCTAAAGTCTTCACAATAAATTTTTCTTCTATAGGCACTTTCTGCTCCTCATAATAGACATCCACAATAGAGAATATGCTTATATATTTATGTTATTTCATGGTCTAGCATATATCGAATTGAGCTACCTTATCATTTAGCCTGAATAGTAGCTAATTTTCCCTCAAATCAATAAGTACACACCCGGTTGTGAGGAAAGGTCGACCAAGATTATGGGCACCTCGAAATCCACCTTCTAATCAAGAATAACAAAATCAGCTGGAAATATAAAACTGGCCACCTTTACTAATAAGTCATATAGAATCCCCACAGGCCACTTCACAGACCTGTTCGCCATAACTAGCCTCATGTTTGTAGGAGTAGGATTCCCCAAATCCAATTTTTTATATACAACAAGTGGAATCAAGTTTATACTAGATCCCAAATCACATAAAGCTTTTGCAAAATCAAGAGGCCCAATAGTGCACGGGATAGTAAATGCTCCTGGGTCTATATTCTTCTAAACTAAAGACCTTGTAGAGATGTCACTAGCTCAAAGTTAACTGTCTGCTTCTTCCTGACAAGGTCTTTCAAGAATTTTGCATACCCGGGCATTTGTTCCAATGCCTCTACCAATGGCAAATTAATTGTCAATTGCTTAAGCATGGCCATAAATTTTCCAAACTTTGTGTCTTTGGCCTTCTTCTTCAACCGATAGGAAAATGAAGAAGGGATTTTGGGAGACTGGTAACCACTACTTCAGCCTCCGTTCCCTTTCTCTTCTCTGACTCATCAACCTACTGATGGTTGGAAGGTGAATCACCATTAGTCTTATCTAGTTTCTCAGACTCCACTGGATAATCAATTTATCCTTCCTCCATATCATCTTCCACAATATCAACCACAGATTTTCCCACATGAGAGCCTACCAATACTTTACCACTCCTAGTGGTAACTACCATACATGAGCCATCCTTCCTCAGGTTCTGAACAGTGTCGCTTGGTAGGGTGCCACTCTTTCTCTGATTGAATGCAACAGATAATTGGTTCAATTGCTGCTCCAACTATTTTATCAAAGTAGAGTGTCAATCAACTAACTGATTCATCAAGGACAAATCACTTTTCATCTCAGCCACTCTAGTATTGGTTGTTTCTACTTCTTTCAATAACTTAGCCATCATTTTCTCCATGGATATCTTCCCCTAAATAGTTGCAGTAGCCTCATGCTTTCTAGGAGAAACATACAACCCACTCCAATTATTCTTATTCTTCCAATTGGCTTGGTCGCGGTCTTTATAGCCAAATTTTTCATAATAGTTCCAATCTTGATTTCCTTGGCCACTACCTTAAAAAACCCCTTGATTGTTCAAGTAATTGGCTTTATTCTCATAATCGAATTCAGCCATTCCTTATGATGCTACAGCTTTAACTTTCTCTATCTTTCCTAATAATAAATGCTTAGTGAGAACATCCATTTGTGTCTTCATGTGAGCAATGTCCTGGTCATATTTTTCTTTCCTTTGCCTCTACTCTGCAGTCATGCTAATATATACAGTAGAGCTTGCTACCTCAAAATCCCTGGTATACCAAGCTCTACTCCACTTTGTCATATGACCAAACATCTCAGTTGCTTTAAAAAAAGTAAGGTCCATGAATTACCCACCCGCAGCATTATCCACAACTGGCTTTGTCACAGAATTCAAGGCCCAATATAAGATCTCCATCGAATTGACATTAGTTATCTGATAATTTGTCAACTGCATAAGCTTCTTCTTGAATCTCTCCCGAGTCTCATGGAGAAATTCAATTAGAAACTATTTAAAGTTACAGATTTCATCACTCAACTGTGCCCTATTGGATGGTGGAAAGAACCTTTCAAGGAAAGCATCTTTCAGTTTCCTCCAATTGGTAATAGAGTTAGGAGTTAGCCTATTCAACCATAAAATGGCCTCCCCAGATAGATACAACGGGAACAGATACAACCAAATATCATTTTACGCAACTCCTGGGTTGTCAAATAATTTGCATCTTGAGCTAAAGTTGACCAAATACATATTCGGGTCATCACCTACAAGTCCACCGAACAGCCCTTTGAGATGCAATAACTAGATCATAGTACTCATGATATTAAACATAGCTCTGGTGCTAAGGGTGGCGGAATAATAGCCCCTATTGCACCAGATCCATCCAAGTCATCATCATCATCCACAGATTAAATTGGATGGCCTGGTGCTCTGGTCTCCCCTAGTAGGGTAATTTCCATTGACATTCCTATTTGCCAGTGCAACCACATTGTCTACACGCCTCTAGTTGACCGGATTTAATAAATCATCATCACTCAGATCATCATGATCTAGGTTTATTTCCCTTTTTTTGCATTATCCATATTCTGCCAATTCAGTTGTGCAATTGCTAAGGCAGCTATTCTAGCTTCTTTCTATTGAGCGGCTACCCACTCCGGGTCTTTTTGAGCATTCATTCTACCAATAAGTGAAGGTTCTAGATAAATAGGTTATAAAGGTTCACCTAATCTCCATGTACTTGGCATACAAGACAATCAACCTACGAAAAACAAAAACAACAAATAAAAAGTAAAATTTAGGAAACTTTGACCAAAGGTCAATTAACAATCACAGACTTAGTTGACAACCGTATTCCCTGGCAATGGCACCAAAATTTGATAATCCTAACTTGCAACTCTCATCAGAAAGTATAAGCGGTCTCTGTCAAATATAGAACCCAACTAGGTTGGGTGTTGAATCCCATAGGGAATACAATTTTCACTAAGTATTATGGTTGTTATTAGACTGTTGATCAAAGGTTCTAGAAATAACGGGGATTTTGATTTATCAATTGTATTCAAATATTTGTCACAAAAAGTAATCCAACTGTAGGTTGTATAGAAAATAGTAATTTAATAAGAGAAGTCAAACTAGAGTTATCGTTACCAAGATGCTTAAGCAGCTAGGGTTGTGAACTATTTTGGATTACCAATAAACAATTTTAATTGCAAGAGTAATTAAATTCTATGGTTTACCCATTAGTTTCTCAACTTAAATAAGTAAGTTATCCCTTAATTCTTTCAAACTTAAGGAACATTTTATTTATTCAACTATATTCTCACATGGGTTGATCCGGTTAAGGAATTTACCCTCTATCTAAATTTTAAAGCCCTTGGATTTATGTAAACCCTTTCTTTTCCCAATAAACACTTTCCTATTCAAACATGTGTTGTTATTGGGCTCACTTTTCAAGTTTGCAACCTAGAAAAGTCATTAAAGTGAAGAAGGGTTTATGCAATATCAATTAATCATGGGAATCTACTAGATTCATAACCCCCAATCAGCTATTAACATCAAGGCTCCTATAACCCTAGTTATGGAAGCTTAGCCACATATCTCCATCACAGAAAGAGAAGAAATCATCATGTTATTCATATATTAATTCAGAAATTACTAACAAAAGTCATAATTATTGTTCTTCAATCTTCAATAGAGAAAATGATAATGGAATCTAGATCAACAATTGTAGAATGAATCTCATAGAAAAACTATGTACAATATGTTTCTAGTATGGAAACTCTAATAAAAGATAAAATATACCTAATAAAAACTAAAGCTAGGTATTTATATGTTCCCCAGGTAGAAGACATTTAAAATTCAAATTTAAAAAAAACGTGTCCAAATTGACGGCCAAAGTGGTGATCCATCACAAGGCTGATGGTCCACTATATGAACCACATTACTGATCCTGGAGAACCAGGTTCTGCTTAGCAATGACGGCCAAAGTTGTGGTCCATCGCAGGACTGACGGTCCACCATATGAGCCATCACTGGATATTTCAGGATGCCAGGTTTTGTTAAGCGCTGACGGCCAAAATAGTGGTCCATCGTTAGACTGATGGTCCACCACATGAGCCATCACTTAGTCTTTTGAAATCATTATTTCTATTTGGGCCTGATGGTTAAGTTGGTGGTCCATCTCAAGATTGGTGGTCCACCACATGGCCCATCACTGAGTTTTTTGAAATCATAGATTCTATTTGGGCTTGATGGTTAAGTTGGTGGTCCATCGCAAGACTGGTGGTCCACTATTTTGACTATCAGAAGTGTTTTTCTACAAATTTTCTGAGTCTTTTCCTTCAACTAGCTCATAATTAAATGTAACCTTGGTTGCTTGAAAACATACCATTTTTCAAAGAAAAAGATGAAAAATATTCCGTCAAAAGCCAGAATATCAATGGTTTATTTTTCTTCCCTACTGATTTCATGATACTGGATTATGAATGGACTTTCAAGTTCCTATTATTATAATCAGACTATTCCTTGATATAGGAAGGACTATGGTTGATATGGATATGGTACATCTGATTTTCAGACTTAATGATGAGAAAGTGATATTCAATGTATGCCAGTCTATGTGACAGCTAGATGAGTTAAGGTTAGTGTCTGCAGAAGATACCCTTGTTGATTATATTAAAGAAGTCTTTTATGTTGATGAGGTGACTACCCATTATATAGGTAGAATGACTATTCCTATATAGGAAAGGCTTGATGTTGAAGCCTTAGCAGTAGTGATTATGAACTTCGACAGCAATGGTATTAATGACTATGATGAGATAGTATATGCACTTTATGGGAGTGTTTCTTATAGTTTTTCACCAAAGAAACTTGATTTTGACCTAGAAAAAAAAACCACTCTACCTGCTCGCTCATCTATTGAGGATCCACCAATCTTAGAGTTGAAAGCCCTCTCTTCTTGTTTCCGATATACATTATTAGGGGCCAACAACACTTTATCGATAATCATTGTAGCTGAGTTAATACTGATAGAAGTTAAATCTTTATTATCTTTGCTACAGAGATTCAAGAGGGCAATTAGATTATCCATTGCAAATATTGTAGGAAATTACACCAGGTCTTTGTACTCATAAGATCTAACTTGAATCATATTGTGTTCTAAGTATACAATATCAGCATTGGCTAAGTCCGCCTATACGGGAGATAGTGATGAAAGAAATAATCAAGTGATTAGATGATGGTGCGGTATAGCTAATTACTGACAGCAAGTAGGTAGCACGGTTCAATGCGTTCTGAAAAGGGTGGTATTAATTTTTGGATAGTTGTTCGAGTTACAACCAAAGCACTATTGCACTCAAAGATTAAGAGAAGACAACCTTCACTTTTCCTTAAGGGACTTTGCATTCATGTGTATGCCATTTTGATTGTGTAATGCTCCAACCGCATTTCAGAGATATATGATGTCAATCTTCTTCGACATGGTAGAAGACACCACCTCATTATTCATGGATAATTTTTTGGTAGTTGGTGATTCTTATGATAATTTCTTGGTTCACTTGGAAAATTCTCTCCATAGATGTGAGGAATGCAACTTGGTACTTAATTGGGAAAAGTGCCACTTCATGGTTAAAGATGGCATTGTTCTTGGGAACAAGATTTCAAAAAGAGGTATAGAGGTAGACAGTGCTAAAACTGAAGTGATCGAGAAATTACCTCCACCAATTTCTTTAAAGGGCATACAAAGTTTTTTAGGACATGTAGGTTTTTACAGCTGAATCATCAAGAATTTCTTAAAGATTGCCAACCTTGTTTTCAAGCTTCTTGAGAAAGAGGTGAAGTATGACTTTGATGAAGCATGCTTGAAAGCTTTTGAATGCCTAAAAGAGAAGTTAATGATGACTCATATCATCATGTATGTTGATTGGTCCTTGCAATTTGAGATCATGTATGATGCAAGCAGAGTGAACTTAGGTGATGTCCTAGTCCAAACAAGAGAAAAGATCTTTCATCCCATCTACTATGCCATTAAGAAATTAAACCCTACTCAAAAGAACTACATAGTTACTGATCAGGAGTTGTTCGCAGTGGTTTATGCTTTTGAGAAATTTTGATCTTATCAAATTAGGATGAATTTAATAGTACACACTATCATGGAGCATTGAGGCACTTTATGTTGAAGAAAGATGTGAATCCTAGATTAATCAAGTGGGTTTTTCTGCTGCAAGAGTTTAATTTTGAGGTCAAGGATAGAAAAGGCACTGAAAAATAGGTTGCAGATCACTTGTCTAGACTTAAAGAGGAAGCAATGCAGAAAGTTAAATATGGGCTCGAAATTGATGATAGTTTTCCAGACGAGTAGGTATTAGTTTCTTCTCAAGATTTAATTCCATGGTTTACTGCCTATGCTAATTATCTAGCAAGTGATCTAGTCCTAGAAAATCTATCCATCCATCAAAGAGAGAGATTTATGTATGAGGTAAGGAAGTTTTTCTAGGATGAACCTTACTTTTTCTGAATCTATGCGGATGGGGTTATTCATAGATGCATCCCTGAAGTAGAGATGATGAGCAACCTTGAGGCTTGTTATTCTTTACCAGTTAGGGGTCACCGTG
>NW_025862719.1:0-1193 GCF_002878395.1 Capsicum annuum
GATTCATAATATCAAAGGAGAATCAACGATGTCTTAGAAATATAAACCATAGGTCATTACATGTTTTTTCTCATAAAATTTTGGTTGTAATTTAGATGTATGAATTTTCGTTAATGTCGCCTTAATTGAAATTTAAAGATTCTCTTGCTTGAAAAGTTAACCTTTATTTTCTTTTGTTATATGGATTAGTATCTATGTTTGTTCAATTTTAGAAGTCATGAGTATTTTTCTTGTTGCCTCATCCCTTTACTTTCTCAAGCTTACGTTGTTTATTTCTTGCATTAATTCATTGAATATGACCTTCTTCCTTTTACCTTTATTCATTCTTGTATGAACATAAATCATGAGACATGTAAGTGGGTGTTTTTGTTTTGTATTTTATTTGTTGACTCTCATTCTTGTGCAAGTGTGCTTATCATTGTCATTCAAAATTAGTTCTTGATATTTTCTTTTGTTTTGAAATATGTCACTTTTATGCCTTGAACGTATATTAATTTCTTTATCTTTTCTTTGCATGCAAAAAAAAATGTCTCGAGTCCAAATGGATTCCTATCCTCTCGCATTTCATAATGGGCCAATGAGGTCTACCCCTTCGAGTCAAGTTTGAAATTTAAACCTGAGGTCCACTACATGACATGCGGGTGCTAGAAGATAGAGGAAGAAGGAAAATGGGTCAAAACCCATTGATGAGGTCATTAAGAGACTTGAAAAGTCTCAGTTTTTATTATTTTCTTCTTTTTATTTATTCATTTAGTCATTTACTTATTCATTCATTTCGTCCTCGAAGCAAAAGTTGCATTTAATATAGGTGGAGCAAGACTCGAGCCAAAGGCTCGAAAAATAGTTTAGGACATGTGAAATGGGTCGGAAGCCCAACTTGACTAGGACAGGTCTCGTTGATTTGGGATCAATGGCCTAAATCCTTTACTTTCTCCTCCCTTCCCCTTTTATGTGTTTATTAGTTTTGTTTAGACTTAGTTAAAATCTCTGCTAAGTCGCCTAAATCTATTTTACACAAGTTTTTTTTAAAAAAAAAAATCAAATCACTATTTCAACAAATTAATCTTTTCAAAAGTTAATCAAAAAATGTTTTCAAATAGTCCGGATAACCGCAAGTTAGCGGACGTTTTAGGTGCCTAACACCTTCCTAAAACGTTAATAGGAATCACTTATCTAGAATCTCTAACTTAAAA
>NW_025862720.1:0-2182 GCF_002878395.1 Capsicum annuum
CATAAAATCCAGCATCGAGCAAGTAACGACACATATTCTCGTGTAATGAATTTTACTTATGTAGTCCCAAAAATCACCTTCTTACCAACGACATGTCAATGTGTCACATGTACCATTATTTCAAATATCTTCACTACCATGACTAATCTGTCCTGTAAGGACAATCGAAATAAATGAATTTGGATGCACAGTAGGTGGTGTCATAAGACCTAAAATATAAATTATGTGTTTGTTTAATTCAAAAATCATTTAGTATGACAAGATAAATAGTGACATTCACAAAGACTATCTTATTAAAAAGCACTAAGGCCAGACTAGAAAAAAAATGAAGTTAACTGATTTCTAAGAGAACTTTAAATAAATCAATATTACAAAAATATTCTATAAAATACTATTTGTTATATTCATATTCTATAAGAAAAAAAAATAATAGTAGCACAAAAATATTATAACGAAAAAAATAAATTTGATAAAAGATTACTAAATAAATTTTAAGAGTAACTACGAATAATGTAAGGATAGAGTTACCTTTTTTAATTTGGATGATGATTAATGTTCTAAATTCCCATCTTTCAAATAATATTGTGAAGTTTTATACTTTAGTGTGTTAAATAAAGTTTGTAGGGTCTTATCTTGGAGAAAACTACAATGGTGAAGATGGGGGACCTCAGGTAAAGTTGAGATTTTATTTTAGTAAAGTTGAGATGAAGTGAAGATAAAGAATCATTTTTAAAAATAACTCTTAAGGGTGTTTTTGTAATTTGATTGGAAATGCATTGCTAAGATGAGTCTATAGTGTGTGAGAAAATGTTCCTCTATTGTCCCATCAATTCAGAAAATGACGGTCTTTTCAGATTTTGGGATGAAAAATTTATATTGAAGGTGCATTGAAAGAAATGAGTCTTTCTTCAAAATGTAAAATTCACACAAGGCTCATGACTACTAATGAGCCTTTCTTTGAAATGTTAAACATTCACTGAAGACTCGTGAGAGTAGAGAACCTTCAGTGTAAATACATTTAACGGTTCGTCTATTTTTTAACGTAAAAATTACACACTGAAGGTGCTCCATACACCATGCGTTTTCACCATTTTAGTCATAAAAAATATGACAATTCCATTTATTGGAATTGTCCCTTATTTAACACTATTTTAATCCAAAATTCATAAGAAAAGCTCCACATTATTATCCCTTTCCATCTCCAATTGATTCCTTGGGTGCAAAATTTTCATCCTTCTTGAATACTTTTCTCAAGGTGGAAAAATTAGATCAATATAATATGTCCAACACGTTTAAATTTATGTGGGTTATTGATCCACTTTAATTATTAGTTCGGCGTATTTTGACTTAATTTATTTTAATTCATAAAATTAGGGTTGATATGTCATAAGAAATTTTATTAAAATATTTTGAACTCAGTCAAACCCCACCATATCAGACGAATTTATACTTCTCAAAGTATAGGATGTTTTTTGTTAGTATTCAACTTTTTGATTAGTATTTTGAGGCTAAAATCCTAATTTTTGACAAGTCTCCAAGACAAGCCAGAAATTAACGAGGCATTTTTTGCCTTCATTTAAACTCCTTCTAGTCCTCATGGTTTTAGGTTTGGCAGCACTATTCCAATTAGGAAGGTGTGTTTTTATTTTTTTAAACATATAGAGGGTACTAATATTTCTAGTCTTACAGTTAGCAAATCCTAATTTTTGGTTCTTAAGAACCAAATACTTATGACTTTTATTTTTACTAAACAAGAAAATATATCATATTTGTATTATGTCTGAAATTATTTTATCCTCAAATATGGAATAACAATACAAATTTAATTAATATAATTTTTGTAATCATTGAATGGCACTAATATTAATGATTTAGTAAATTTGTCAAGATTCATAAATAAAGAGATGAAAAGTACATATGTTAAGAGAAATTATTTTGCTCTCATTTTGCATGTGTTTTTTGGTGTAAATCCTACAAAATGCCTGGACCTGCCTAGAATATAAACCCCCTATTCACTTTTTTACCTTATCTACAACTTAGGTTCCATAATATGATAGAGAAACTGAAAGGCAAATTAAGAAATTAACATTTGAGGAACAAACGCAATATATTCAATATTTTTCATTTGAAGTGTGACAAACATGGCATTGGTATATTTTTATAAATATAATACATTCTTTTC
>NW_025862721.1:0-2420 GCF_002878395.1 Capsicum annuum
AAAATATTCTCAACTTTTTATATTTTTCTCATGTCTTAAATAAAACTCTGTCTACCCCTCCAAAATAATACGGTCGTTAAGAGCGCTCAAGAAGTATCGCCCAAAACACCATTGATCCATAGGCGACCACACACAAAACAATCGTAAAATATCCTTAGAATTTTTTTTTGGAAAAACTTCTTGTGAACTCCTCTAACACCCTATTAAACGGATCGTGTTGATTTTGGGGATGGATGAAGGTCTTTCTAAAGCCATATGAGTGAAATACTTAAAACTTAGGATTTTTGAGATTTTTCGTGTCTGTTAACCTATGGATCAATAGGGGATTCGATCGTCAGAGTGAGTTTTGAGCAAAATTTCTTGGTGCGCACCTTACAACTTAATAGATCGTGTTGGTTTGATAGGGAGGGGGAGTTGGAGTTTTTTTAAACATATATGAGCGAAATATTTACAAAATTAGGATTTTTTTTGTGAATTTCCGTGACTGTTAACCTATGGATCAATAGGGGGTTCGATCGTCGGAGTGCGTTTTGAGCAAAATTTCTTGAGTGCTCACCTAACAACTAATTAAATGTAATGATTTTTGGGGGGGGAAGGGAGTTTTTTTTTTTATCCATGAGTAAAATGCTAAAAACTAAGGATTTTTGGCATATGGATTGTGTTGGTTTGGGGGGTTGGCGGAAATTGTTTAAGCCATATGAGCGAAATTTAAAAAACTGAATATTTTTTGTTATTTTTCGTATGTGGTAGCCTATAGGGGGTCCTATCGTCGGAATGCGCATTTTGAGCAAAATTTCTTGGGCGCACCCTTTATAACTTATTAATAGATCGTGTTGGTTTAGAGGGTTGCTGAGGTTTTGTAAGTCGTATGAACGAAGTACTAAAAACTGTGGATTTTTTTACGATTTTTCATGTGTTAGCCTATGGATTGATGGGGTGTGCAGTTGTTGGAGTGCATTTTAGGCGATACATCTTGGGCGCTCTACGGACGACCTATTAAATGGATCATGTTGGTATGGGGGTAGGGAAGTGGCAGAATGGGGTTTTTTAATCCATATAAGCGATATACGAAACACTGAATATTCTTTTGCGATTTATTGTATGTGTTAACCTATGGATCGATGGGGTTTGCAATCGCCGAAGTGAACTTTGGACAAAACTTCTTTGGCACACTCCTGACGACCTATTACATCGATCGTGTTGGTTAGGGGGTAACCCGAGGTTTTTTTAAGCCATATGAATGAAATGGGTAAAATTAAAAATTCTCATTTGTCAGATTGATAATAGATCTGTCTGTATATAGGTCGGATCAATAATCGATTTGTCAAATTCATAATCAATCCGTCCATATATAGGTCGGATTGATAATAGATTTGTCGGATCGGTAATATATATGTCTATATATCGGTCTGATAAATAATAGACCTGTCTAAAAAATGAGTCATTTCCCTAAAAAATAAAAAATTGTAATCTATTTAATTAAAAGAAGATTTGAAAAGGCCATTCAACAAAAGATCCCTTCTTTTATTCCAATACAAAAAAAGTCCAATCCTAACAAAAATGGGAGTGCATTTTCCTATTAAATAAGTTTTGAGTTTAAAATTGTTCATTGTCAAACTTGATGTAGGAAAAAACAAAAATAATGTAAGTTTTGGGGCTAAGAGTTATTAAAGAAAAGTTACCTCTATTTAAAGTGTTTTTTTCTCCATACATACACCATTCTCAGCTCTCAGCTCTCAGCTCTCTAGATTAGGTTTTGGTTTGTCAATTCATTGTGATTTTGTCCGAGCAACCGTCACCTCCGCCGCGGCGGCTACCGCCACCACCTCCACAACCGCCACCGGCTGAGATCGAAAGATTCTGATTCAGATGATGAATTTGTGATTGACGATGATGGCTGGAACAAGTATTCTCAACAGCTACAAGAAAGCGAGGTATCTAATGCTTTTCTCTATGTTTATTCTTCATCAAATAATTATATTCATGTTTAGGCTCATCAATATGGTTTACAGCTCTGAACGGACGACTTAGGGAGATTATTATTGGATGTATTGAGTTTTATGAAACTCTGTGAGAAATTTTTTGTTAGTTCTGTTTGTTGATGTTGATTGTTCAGCCGAGGATCCTTACGGAACAAACTCCTCAAAATACGTAAATTTGAGTAAAACTTTTCCCATATAGGTTCTAATTTCTCAGTAAATATCTTTATCACATTAGTTTGCTAACTCGATGTATAATTTTTTCCATTAAGCTGCTGACAGGCTTTCTTTATCAATGGCATTTGAAACTATGTTAGATAAAGGATCTCTAGAAGGGTATTATGAAAAGATAGTGAAGGAAGACGTTAATGGATATACTAACTTAACATAAAAGAAAAGAGTTTATAATATGCTTACTCTTGCTTTCTAGCTTTAACTTCT
>NW_025862722.1:0-4211 GCF_002878395.1 Capsicum annuum
TGTTTTTCTTGGTTAAGTGATTCTGAATATGTATGTATTTGGAGAGGTGCAAATGATTCTGATCTTTGTATATTTGGTGTATATGGTTTTAAAAATATCTGGTTGAGGTTGTAATTCTTTTTCTTTGGTATTTCAGGTTTATTTTTAGTGACTATGTTTTTTCCTTTAGATATATCTCCTGCGCCTGCAGCTGTAACTGTAAGTTCATTAGTAATTTGAGTTTTTAAGTGTTTCTCATCGTCACCTTCTAGGTCTAGTTTTTTAATGTGCTCTTCCTGCATAGTATCTTGTTTTTTATAGTGCCCAACCTACACTTTTACGTTTGTAACTTCAGTAGTTAGTGTAATAACTCTTTCTTTTAATAAATTCATTTGCTCAAACATTTGAAGTAATAAATCGGTTTGGGTATCTTTGGCATCAGCCTCTTCCATTGATAAATCTGTTTGAGAAGCTTTGTCTTGATAAGTAATCTGCAATGACATTTTTGTTAGTATTGATCACTTCAATCGTATATGTGAAATTCAGTATAATTAATACTAGTCTTTGAATTTCCTTCATCGTAACTGAGTTCTGTATTTTTCTTGTTAGCCACCATCGTACCTGTGTGTTATCTGTTCTTACAATAAATTTGTTATATACAATATATGGTTCAAATGCTAATAGACATTTATATAATGAACATAATTCTTTTCTATTTATTTTCCATTTTATTTCTGTTTCATTAAATGTTCCTGAATAATATCTACAATGATGTTCTATTTTTTCATTTTCGTATTTGTATTTAAGTACTCCTCCAAAACTATATTTACTTGCATCTACTTCTACTATATATGTAATTTTTTTATTTTCATCTCGAAATTGTAATTTTGGTAATTCTTTAAAAAGTATTTTTATTTTCTGGACTTGTTCTTTATCTTCGTCGTTGTAATTATATTCGATATCTTTTTATAATTTTTTCTGTAATCGTTTTAGATTTTCTGCTAATTTTGGTATATATTCTCTTACTTGATTTACTAATCCTAAGAACGATTGTAATTTCTTTTTTGTATCTAATTCTTCTTTTAAATTTATTATTTTTGTACTATATGTTGTTGCATTTTTACTCCACTTTTATCTATTTGTATTCCTAAAAATTCTATCGGATTTTTCATAATTTCGGCTTTCTTTTCACTTAAACTTATTCCTGATTTTTTTATTATATCTGTAAATTGTTCTAATAATTTTAAATGTTCATCTTTGGTTTTTGTATATAATAATATATCATCTATGTATACTATACAATTAGGTAATTATTTAAAATAACTATCCATAAAGTGTTGATATCTACTTCGTGCATTTTTATATCCAAATGATAATACGTTCCATTCATAAAATCCTTGTGGTACTGTATATGCAGTTAATTCCTTAGATTCTTCTTCTAACTTTAAGTGGTAAAATCCTGATTTACAGTCAAATTTACTAAAATAGTTATATCTTTGTATTTGTCTTATTTTTAATATCTTATTTGGTATTTGATAATTATATGTCATAGTTTTTGCATTTAAATTTCTATAATCAATAACGATTCTTCTTTAACCTCTTTTTTGTTCACTATGTTTATTTACTATAACTGCTGAACTATTATGTTTACTATTACTTTTTTGTATATATTGTTTCTCTAATAATTCATCTATATGCATTTTAAATTCTTTTAAATCGTCAAAATTATATGTTAATGGTTTTGAATTATTATGCTATTTTTATCTATTAATTCAATTTTTATAGTAGTTTTATGTTTTTCCCATCCTTTTAATGGATCTTCACTATATAATCTTTCTCATTTGTTCTTAATTATTTCTATCTTATTTACTGAAAATATAGTTATTTCCTTTTTATTTATCAAAAATACGACTTGTTCTATTGTGTCTTCAGTATTTTTTTTAATATTTTCTAACTTTTGTGTAATTTTTTCACTTCCTTCTATCCAATCAGTTTTCTTTCTTATTTTATTAATAACTCTTTTTGCTCTTACTTTTTGTTTACATGGAGTTGTAAACCACCAATCTGTTTTAGTTATTATATGTGGGTATAATTTATCTAAGAATGACATTCGTAAAAGCATATCTTTTGATGTTAGTTCATAATTATAGATTTCTTCTATTGTTATTATTTTATCCCATATCTGTATTTTTACATTTTTAGCTTTATATGTAATTAAGCTTCCTT
Source organism: Capsicum annuum (assembly GCF_002878395.1). Classification (NCBI taxonomy): domain Eukaryota; kingdom Viridiplantae; phylum Streptophyta; class Magnoliopsida; order Solanales; family Solanaceae; genus Capsicum; species Capsicum annuum. The sequence goes on from NW_025862722.1 coordinate 2,206, forward strand.
CATTATTAAATCCTTTGACTACTATTGGTGCTTTTGATTTATCCCATTTACTTTCTGGTAAACAGTTGTATCTACATAAGTTTGCTTCTGCTCCTGCATCTATCATAGGTGTATAATACCTATTATAATATCCTTCTACTATTATTTTTACAAGTACATATATTTTCATATCTTTATTATATGTTATAGACAATTGTGTATGTTCTATATTGTATGGTTTTACTTGTTCTAACCATTTTATTCCTAATATTATGTCTACTTTTTGCATTTCTTCCATTATTTCAAATTCTATTTTTATTTTTCTAACTCCAATTATTATTTCTTTTTTCTGCCGTATCTTTAATGTTTATTAGACTCCTTGGTAGAGCTGGGTATATATCACTATAGATTTTATTTCTTCATTTTTTGCTAGATATTTTTTTATATAATTTTCTTCTTGTCCTGTGTTTAAGAGTATTAAATATTCTTTTTCATTTATTGTTTATGGTATATAATATTAATTTAAATTAACTGTTGAAGTTGTTTCATAAATTTTTCTTTTTGATGAACTTGATGATTCTGGTTTTTCGTGAGCTATTCTTTTTGATGTACTTATCCTATCATTTATTAGTTCTAAATCTTCTTCTATATCTATATTTTTGTAACTATAGTCGTTATTATCAAATTTTTTTTTACAAATTATTCAAAAGGACTTTCTATTTGTATTTTATTAATTTTATTTTTTCCTGTTATTTTATGTTTTGTTGTTAGTACATATAGATTTTTACGTCTTGCTGTAAATATTTTACTTCCTGGGATTAGTTCTATTCCTTATATTTTTCAATATAATACTGATGATTTATCTATATTTTTATCTATTATTGCTACTGAATAATTCACACTTATTATAAATTTAAATTTTTGGTGTATTAAATTTCCTTTTATAGCGGTTATTATACTTTTTTCTATAGGTTTTATAATTCTATCATCTGCTAAATATAATTCTATTGGTATATCTATTCCTTCTCTAAAACATACTTTTATTAATATCTCTGTTCCTCTAAGGTGTACATATTTTATTGGGTCTTTACTTTTTATACCATTTATTTCTTTATTAATTATTCTTTTTGTTACTAATGGTATGCTAGCTCTTCCTTTTGCATATCTACAATCTATTACATGTTCCTTTTGACTTACTACATAGTATTCTACCCTTTTTCTATCAAATATATTTTTTATTGTTGGTATTTTAAATAGTTTTTCTACACTTAAGTCTAACTCTTTTCCTTTTATTTCATCAAATATATTACTATCAAATATTATTTTTTGATTTGTTCTTTCTTCATTTAAATATTCTTCCTTTGTTATTATTTTTATATCTTCTTCAGTTATTTGGTTCATTTTTATATCTTCTTCAGTCATTTGATTCATCTAACTCACTATCTATTTTATTATCTGTTTCATCCTCCGAAATTTCATATATACTATCTTCACTTTTTAATTCATAATCTATATAATCTATCTGCATATATTCTGTATTTTCTATTTTTATTTCTGATATTTGTTTATTTTTGATTTTTTTGACAATTTACAATCTCTAGCTAAATGTGCTAGTTTTCCACAATTATAACAAGTACATTCTTTTATAGATTTCTTTTTTCTATATGGTCTTTTATGTTTATAATTTTTTACATAATATCTTCTTCTTGGTTTCTTATATTTATTTTTGATTTTTTGTATTTCTTATATTTCTTATGTCTTTTTCTTTTCTTATAATTTCTTTCTTTACATCCAAATTGAGGTGCTATTTTATCTTTACAATATGCTAAATTTCTTATTAATACTTTTTCCATTTTTATTTTTTCTATATTTTTCACATAGATTTCTATACCATTGTTGTAAAAATTTTATTCTTGCTCATAGGGTATCTACTATTTTTGCTTCATCCAATTCTTTATTATTTTTGAACTAAATGGTTCAGGTAATTTACTAAAATATAACTTTCTTATTTCTTTACTTTCTTCTAT
>NW_025862722.1:4311-5346 GCF_002878395.1 Capsicum annuum
ATTTCATATTTTTTCAATATTTCTGTTGGTAATATTTTTGTAGGTGTTGATGTTCCTTCTGTTTTTGTATCAGATCTTAATACTTTTTTACTTGCTTCGGCTAGGTTTAAAAACCATAATTTTACTGTTCCTATTAATGTCTTTTCTATATATTCTGGTGTATTTGTTGTATCTATTTTATTATCTAATAATTGTTTTGACATGTATCCTACCCATAGTTGTATTGTCTTATTTGTGTCTAGTACACAGTCTAAATCTAAAAAGTTATAATTAGTTATTTGTCTTGGTGTCCATTTATTATATTCATCCTTTGGATTGTATCTTTTAAACTTACTTTTGTAATTATAGGTTGGTTTTCTTATATCTGATGTACTAGGTATTGTATTTTTATTTAGAGTATTTACTTCTATATTTATTAGTTCTAGATCTTCTTTATTAATTACTTCTTGTTTTTCATTAATTTCTAGTTTTCCTATGTTTTATAGAATTTCTGTATATGTTTCACTATCTTCCGAATCATAATTATCTGTTTCTTCAGAATCTATTGTATTTATTTCTAATTCATTGGTTTCTGGTTCTATATTTTTTATTTCTAATTTTTCTTTAAATTGATTTATCTCAATTAATAATTTTTGTTCTTTATCTTTTTCTTCTTTTTCTTTCTGTCTCTTTTCATATAAATCTTTTAGCATTTGTAGTTCTTTTTCTATCAGCAATCCTACTATTTTTAGTTTCTTCTATTTTTCGTATTTCTTTTGTAGTTTGTTGTTTTATTTTATCTCTTTCCTTTTTTCTATCTATCTCTTCATTTTCTTTTTCTATTCTTACCATGACTACCAACTTATCTTCTAATTTTAATTCTTCTTTTTTCTACCATTAAATATAAATGTTCACCTATTTTCTTATACCTTCTTCCTAGATTAGAATATACTATTTTTATTTTTAATCCTTCATGGTTTTCATATGTTTTTTCATCTATTATAAATTCTTCTTTGTTCATTTTATTTAAATGAACAAAGAAGAATTTATAATAGA
>NW_025862723.1:0-4279 GCF_002878395.1 Capsicum annuum
GATGAACGCAATAGCAACGCTAATTGCAAAGACTCAATTAAAGTTTTAGTTGCCCTATGAACTCATTCATTCATCCCTAGTTCCACCTAAATCAATTTAGGTAATATTAATCCTAATATTAAGTTAATGAGAGCTCATTTCAACTCAGAGTGATAGATCGACGAGCCGGGTCGGGATGAACACAATACCAAGGCCAATTGTAAAGACTCAATTGAAGTTGTATTTGATCCTATGAGATCATTCATTCATCCCTAGTTCCACCTAAATCAATTTAGGTAATATTAATCCTAACATTAAGTTCACGAGAGCTCATTTCATCTTAGAGTGATCGATCGACGACCCGGGTCAGGATGAACGTAATACCAACGCCAATTGCAAAGACTCAATTAAAGTTGTAGTTGACCCTATGAGCTCATTCATTCATCCATGGTTCCACCTAAATCAATTTAGGTAATATTAATCCTAACATTAAGTTAATGAAAGCTTATTTCAACTCAGAGTGAAGGATCAACGACCTAGGTCAGGATGAACGCAATACCAATGCCAATTGCAAAGACTCAATAAAGTTGTAGTTGCCCTATCAGCTCATTCATTCATTCCTAGTTCCACTAAATCAATTTAGGTAATATTAATCCTAACATTAAGTTAATGAGAGGTTATTTCAACTCAGAGTGATCGATTGACGACCCGAGTCGAGATGAACGCAATACCAACGCCAATTGTAAAGACTCAATTGAAGTTGCAGTTGACCCTATGAGCTCATTCATTCATTTCTAGTTACACCTAAATCAATTTTGGTAATATTAATCCTAACATTAAGTTAATGAGAGCTCATTTCATCTTAGGGTGATCGATCGACGACCTGGGTCGGGATGAATACAATACCAATGCCAATTGCAAAGACTCAATTAAAGTTGTAGTTGACTCTATGAGCTCATTTATTCATCCCTAGTTCCACCTAAATTAATTGCAATGAAATCTGTTGGAACAAACGACTGAGCTGGTGGAAATTTTTAACAGATATTCACATCTGTTACAACAGATGACATATCTGATTTAATTAACAAATAGATATTTGAATCTGTTATGACAAATTACTGAGCTGTTGAAATTTTTTAAATAGATATTGGTATCTGCGTAACAGATGATACATCTGATTTAATTATCAAATGGATATTTTCACCTGTCTTCACAGATGATTGAGCTATTGGGATATTTAAATAGATATTGATATCTATTTTAATAGTTGACATATTTAATTATCAAATGGAAATAGTTTATTAAACAAATATTTGTATATGTTGTAACAGATGACTGTGTTGTTGGAATTTTTAAATAGATATTGCTATCTAATACAATAGATGACATATCTGTTTGAATTTTTTCTCTTTCAATTTAAAAGCAAGCTTCTGTCCGAGTAGATAAAGTAGTAAGTACTACAAAATGCGGTAAAAATGAAGAGTTTGTTTTTCTTGGATAATTCAAAAATGAGTTCATTGAGTAATATTATCTTATCTTTTCAATGTCACTAGTCATCTGTTACAATAAATACCAACAAATATTTAATTATCAAATGGACATTTGCATCTATCGTCATAGATGACTGAGTTGTTGGGATATTTAAATAGATATTGATATTTGTTGTAACAGTTGATATATTTAATTATCAAATGGAAAGGGTTTATTAAATAGATATTTATATCTGTTGTAACAGATGACTGTGCTGTTAGAATTTTTAAACAGATATTGCTATCTGTTGCAACAGATGACATATCTATTTGAAAATCTTTTTTTCCTTTCAATTTTAAAGTAAGCTTCTGTCCGAGTAGATAAAGTAGTAAGTACTACAAAATGCGGTAAAAATGAAGAGTTTCTTTTTCTTGGATAACTCAAAAATGTGTTCATTGAGTAGTCTTATCTTGTCTTTTTAATGTTAACTAGTCTTCATTGTTCCCTTCAAATTATTAATGAATATTAATTATATTAATTAATGAAGATTGAAACCCACGTCTACGTACACGATAAATCTAGAATTATCTCATCTCTCCTCAGGTTCAGCTTCAGTCCTAAAATTATTTTCTTCATCTCTCATCTTTTTCTTTCTCTTCTCTTTAGCTCAGGGTTATCACAACCTTTTTTTCTCTCTTCTCTCTTTTCTCTTCTCTTTCTCATAAAGATCCTTTCGGATCTAAATCGATCCATATCTTTTCTTGACTGAAATTGCTGTTTTGATCCTATTTTAACGTTAAGGTATGGTTCACTATTGCTCTTTCATTCTCATCTTATTATTTGCATGTTATTTACATCTATTTTTTTTATTTAATTACCATTTACCCATATGATATTTATTTAAAAAATTTGAAGGAACTTTTACCCATACAGTAAGTCTAGATAACTTTCGCCAACAACAACTGTAGTTAAAGTATGGAATCTAAGCGAAGATGGTAATTTTTGAATTTTAAATTTCATCCCATACCTTCTTATTTGTGGTTCCAATTAGATCCACTGCTATTGACCTGATCGGAACCACAAATGTGATTGAAAGGCAGATTGAGTATCATTACTTCCTTAGTAATATGGATTAATTGATTGTGTTTTATAGCCTTAGCATGCTTTCAATATTTCTTGGAGAAGATTAGAGACTTTCTGTAGTACATGAATCCCAATAATTTTCAAGCTTGCCTCCAGCTTGCTTATTCTGTATTCAAGCTGGTTGTTGCCATCTTCAAACTTGGTCAAGAGTTCCTAATCTCTTGTGAGCTCGATCAGGAACACCATCTTCAAAGTTGTGGCATTTTAAAAGGTCTTCAGAACACTTTCTTTAGAATCCTTAAAGGATACAGAGGGTCGCTGTGTTTGTTTTAGGTCAAAATGTGTTGATGCACAGTCAAAATGTGGTTCCAACCATTGAACAACTCACTTTTATTGAGCGTTTCTCAATGTAGATTGCTCAACCAATTTGATAAATTAATAAGCAAGGAGTTACATAGCGTGTGATCTAAATCGACTCTACCAAGCCAATCAAATATTATGTAACTCCAAGCTCATTACACTATAAAAAAATTGGCTTAAGTTAGTGCATGAATCAAACGAGCTCAATCTCTCAGTCTTTTTGCTGATCGCTCTTCTCCAATATAGATGACAAGATATCTGTTGTACAAAAGTCTACACCATCGCCAGAAATGCTTGCCAGGGCAAAAGGTCTTCTGAAGACATCATCAGTAATCTCTTAGTACCAAGTGATATCGAGAGATTACAGTGTAGACTTTTGCATAGTAGATATCTTGTCATCTACAATTGGAGAAGAGCAATCAGTAGAAAGGCTGAGAGATTTATCTCATTTGATTGTGCACCAACTCTGTCAAATTTTTTTGATAGTGTAATAAGCCTGGAGTTACGTAATATTTGATAGGATTGGTAGAGTCGATTTAGATCACACGCTATGTAACTCCTTGCTTATTAATTTATCAAATTGGTTGAGCAAGCTGCATTGAGAAACACTCGATAAAAGTGAGTTGTTCAACAGTTGGGACCACATCTTGACTGTGCATCAACACAATTTGACCTAAAACAAACTCAATGACCCTCTGTGTATCGTTTAAGGCTTCTAAAGAAAGTGTTCTGAAGGCCTTCTTCAATGCCACAACTTTGAAGGTAGTGTTCCTAATCGAGCTCACAAGAGATCAGGAACTCTAGACTAACTTCAAAGACAGCAGTGACCAGCTTGAGTACAGAATCAACAAGCTGGAGGCAAGGTTTAAAATTATTGAAATTCACAAACTAGAGAAAGCCTTTGATCTTCTCTAAGAAATATTAAAAGCATGTTAAGGTAAGAAAAAGCAATCATTTAATCCATATTGCTAAGGAAGTAATGACACTCAATCTGTCTTTCAATCTCATTTGTGGTTCCGATCAGGTCTTTCAATCTGTCTTTCAACAAGAATGCATGGGATGAAATTTAAAATTCATAAATCACCGTCTTCGCTTAGATTCCTTACTTTAACTGCAGTTGCTTTTGGCACAAGTTTTCTAGACTTACTGTACATTATTTCAACCCTCGATGCCCGTAATACTACTTTTTTGGCCTTTTGTTATTTTCTATCTAGGTGATAATCCCGACCACGCTACCTAGTCACAGCTCCCTAGCAAAGTGTCCATCTGAATTATTTTTTTTAGAGAAACAACAGACGAATTTACATTGTGATACGAGTACGACCTCATAGATGGACATCTTTTTAGCATGTCAAAGACAACCGAGAGAAGGCCCGAGCTTAAGTGT
>NW_025862724.1:0-3862 GCF_002878395.1 Capsicum annuum
TATTAATGCAACAGATGACCAACCTATTCCAACAGATAATCAATCTATCACAACAGGTATTATATCTATTACAATAGATATATTATTTGTTGCATTATAAAAATTCAACTTGGCCAGTATAAAAATTATTACCACTATATATAAAGTGAAGTAGCTTGAAATGAAAAATTGTTATCGTATTCGTCTTCACCTTTGTACATATTCTTCTTTATACACAGGCTCCAACCATTTAGTTAGTACTCCATAACCCCAGACCCATTGCATCTTTCCCACAACGACGTCGCACATACTGGTCATTTCTGTGTCGGTCAATAAATACTTGATGTATACAAGCGAGTACGGCCCGCATATTGCATCGGTTTTATTTTTTAGGAGCTGGATGTTTTTATTTTGACTTTCAAAATCCGATGATTCCTTCGTCAAGACTTCAGCTAGCAAATAATCCACCAGCTTACTCTACGTCAGCAACTTGGGCAACAACCTCAAGAGTGGCTGCATGTGGGTTTAAAATGTGTCCTCATTGAAGACAGGTAAGTTGCAGTCATAAACCTTAATCTTTTCCTTGTAGAGTAGTATCTAAACAACGAGAAAATATTTGACTTCCACATTATGACTGCAAGGATTCTCTTTGCCTTGGTCCAGCTCTTGCCGCGTGGATATGGCCTCTTCCCTCTAACATATTTAATTGCTTCTTCATCCTATTGGAATGTAGAAACTAACTTATCAAATCCTGAGCCACCAAAATTAGCTATATTACGGAGATCAGTGTACCCATCCTTGAAATTACTGTAGAAGTTATAGTCCATTATCCTATCGGCAGCATTATAAGCATCCGAGTATGCTAGTTTCCTGCCCCTCATGAGGCAGAGAGTTTCATCAACATACTGTGGTATAAGAAGATAATTTTCAAATAGGTTAGTAATTATAAATAAAAAAAACATAGTGAAAAGAATCTGATGCAGAGGGTTATCTGAATCAGTTCATAGATTACCCAGCTAACGCAACTTATGCAACAGATAGGTATTATGTTGCAACAGAATACCAAGTTGTTGCAACAAATTACACATTTGCTGCGTAGATTCTTCTTCATGTAGTAGATAGGAAGGCTAGGTTAGTAAAAGTAAACTTACATTGTCCTCGCATCACTCACTCATATTTGTCATATTCATGAAGTCTTTGGCGGTAAATGAATGCATGGTGTATTCTTTTTGAACCTTTATGCTACCATTCATGATTTCTTACAGTTCCTTCTTCTTCTCCTTGCTAAGTGCCGCGAATATGTCCAACTTCTTCAGCGGCCCCTAAACTTCAACAACTCTTGGAGCGGGAGGAGTTGCAATTTTTCCTATTTTCAGAACGGAGAGAATTTGTCCAATTTTTCTTCTTTTCTTTCTAACCACCACTGTAGGAGTGCATAGCTCCCTCACCTCATTGGATGGTATGACCACCCTCTTGGATTTTAACTCCTCAGTAGCTTCAATAATAGCCTCTAGATTTTCAAAGAGATTATCCTCTCTATCCTTGCACACTTAGAATTTTCAATGAGAATATGAGAGTGAAGAGGGGTGAGAGAGACCACTGTAAGGGTGGGAGGGATCAGTGTAGGGGTGAGAGGGACCTGTGGAAGAGGTGTTTTCAAAAGTATTTATTTTTTGCTGAGCACAAATATGCTCATAAACACGACTGGCAGCAGGAACAGTATCATAATGGCTGCCACCATCATAAACAACTCCACAAGCAACAACCCCAGAAAAAACACCCGGATCTGTTGCAGTTTGAGGTTGTTCGTGAAGAGCTTCAACATTAGGCTGACCTTGTCTAACTATTCTTCTTATGGATGTTGCTACAACCAATTTCTTCTTTATTAACTCCACCGTTGGGTCTTCTTTTGTATCAACAAAACCCAGAGTAAGAAAAGAAGTCATCCCCAGCTCATCAACGGTAGGCACGATCCAAGGATGCACAACCTGTAAAAAAAGATAGAAGGCATTTAAATTATATAATAATAATTTACAGTCAGTTGGGTTACATAGATGTTAACCCAGCCAACATATGCAATAGACGATCTAGCCACCGCAATAGCTGATCTATAAGTCACAATAGATTGACAATATATTGCAATAGATTACACATTTATTGCATAATTTACATCAGATGGGTAATCTTTTGAGTCGGGTTCAAAGAACCAGAGCAACAAATAGTTAATTTGTTGCAAAATATGAATCGTTTGTCTCAATATATTACCTATCTGTTGCACTAGTTGCAGTTGACGGGAAATCTATTTCAACAGATGACCCATCTGTCGCAACAGAAGGAACATCTATTTTAATATCTTTCTTTGAGGCAAATTATTTTAGTTAAAACAAGATGTACTATATCATCCGAAGGGTTAAAGAGATCAGCCTCCTTAATATATTTTTTGCTACTCTTTGTTGCAGCCAACCACCTAAGGATCCTTGGATGTAAAACCTTATCTGAGTAATCCTTGAATTATTTTCAGAGGGGAGGAATAGCTTCACATGCCCAAGCCTAAAAAATGTAAACAGTAAGTAAGCCAAAAAAATTCATAATAACTATATCCAATATAAATTAATGAAGGAGTAAAAATAGTGATCAATTTTACCATGAAAGCCCAGGAAAAGCCATATAATATGATTATCTTTGGGGATAACTTTGTCAGTAAATATTCGACTGTCAAGTAGTAGCTGTCATATCCCCAGGGATAATCATTGAGTTTCCTAAAATCATCAACAAGCGCCAATAAATCATTTTCTATGACTTTCCTGACGTCTCTTGCCAATAAAATGGAATGGACAAACCAAATTAAGCACAATTTCTCCCTGTAGTACTTTGGTATATTTTTAATCTTGAGATTCGCCATCAAATCCTCCCCTTTGTAGCTAGGTCCAACAATGCCCATCAACCCATCTTGTTTACCTTGCATTTGTTGGGCCCTTTGTGGGGTGTTTCCTTAATGAGAGGTTGTTCTGGATGATCACATCTCAAGCCCGTCACTATGGCAAACTATTTCAATCCAAAACAAACCGGCATGCCACAGTAGTTGATCCAGACTTCATCCATCTTTTTTCTGTCCTCTTTTGAATGTTTATCATCCCCCACATACTTGATCCTACACTTAAGAAGGCCATATACCATGCTCATTGGGAAACACAGAGTGTGGTCGTCAGACAGCTCGAGAAAGTATGCAAAACAGTTCTTCTTAAAAAGTCCATCTATGTTTTCATTCTTCATAATACTCCTAAGTTCATCTAAAGGTTTCCCCAACTAACATTTAAGTACAAGATCACCAAATACTACATTAGGGCTATTGATCGGCATCGCAACTCGAAACTTGTCAATACTAATGGTTTTGACAGAATCATGCTGGGATTTTGATATTATTTCACGCCCCATTGGTGAGAAGGAGTTATCAGTTTGATCAGCTTCATTGTGCCCTGACTGAGATTATTCTGGAAGTTTCTCCGAATTTATCTGTACTCTAACCTTTTTTGTTTGGTGATCAGAAGTTGATCCAATTTCTCCACTTTCAGTTTCTTTTCTTTTGGGAGACATCTTTTAACTACAACAATAGAAAAACAAAAAATACATTGCATTTAATGTTTGCATAAATTTTTTAAAAAAGGTAAGACAAATTTTAATAAATTATTATACGCCACATTACAAAAAAATGCTCTAACAGATAACCCATCAATTGGAATAGATGGGGAATCTGTTTGAAGACCTATTTAATATCTCCCAACAAATCTTTCACCTATTACAACAGATGAACCACCACCACCACAATCAATGCCACCACCAATGCCACCAAGAACACCACCAATTCCACCAATAACAACACTAA
>NW_025862725.1:0-2260 GCF_002878395.1 Capsicum annuum
TCTCTAACGGGAAAAATTTATCTAAGAAGGCATCCTGAAATATCTGCCAAGTCATGGGAGTTGCATCTTCCCCTCTACTCTTTCTTCCACAACACTACCCAATCATGAACATATCTTTCAGCCTATAGGATGCTAATTCCATACTCTCCTCCTCTGACACATACATGATTTGGGTGATCTTCTTTACCTCTTCTAGATACAGCTGTGGGTCCTCACCTATTATTGGCCCAAAGAATTTTGGAGGGTTCATTCTCATAAAATTTTTTATTCTGGCTGCAGCTGAATCTCCATCTTGCTGGGGTGGGGCTGCAGTCTGTCGGTTGCCCTGAACACTAATGGTCACAGCCTGGGCTACCGCCTGAAAAGCTGCCCAAAATTCTACATATAACACACTTTCCTTCAAAGGATCTGCGGGCTACGGGGTTGACTGATTCCCTATTCTCTTCTTAGGAGGGATGTTCTGCAAACAGAAGAGGAACAAGGATTAAACTAAGAGTTCAACTTGAGCTTTCGCTCACTGGCGCGATATGAGTACTGAAAGAAGGGAAACTATTCCTAAAATATCTTATAGCCTCCTGTACATAAATATGGCGCACAACACACCTATGTACAAGACACTACTAGATGCGGCTTTCAGACTTTCTAGGATTCTATTGAACCTTAGGCTCTAATACCAAGTTTGTAATGCCCCAATTTTTTGAATGGGAATGCTACACGGTGCTCATGACCCCGAAGGACCACAAGGTAACCCATGACTGATATCTGTACCTGTAACTGCATAATATACATATAAAATGCAGAAACATGAACAAAGAGGGCGTAAGGTTCAATCTTGAATAATAAAAAATCTGAAATAAGGTGGTATCACAATACCAAAACAGAACTGAAAATACTAAAGTCTAAATCTAAAAACTCTATAATCGTCTAAAAGCCTCTAAACTGTCTGAATAAGGAGTTGAAGGAACATGTCTCCAACTAACACCCTAAACTGAAAATAAACTAAAATACTGGAATAATAAATGTAATGATCATGTCCTCGAAAGATGAGGACTCACTGCTTACTGAACTGATTCTGCTGATCTGGAATCTGCACCTCAGAACCTATAGTGTAACATAAAAAGAAAGCACCATAGCGCAAATGCATCAGTACAACTAAAGTACTGAGTATACACGGGGGTAGGCTAAATGCATGGGGTTTATATGCATGAACATGCTGACTAATATGAACGTGAGAATACATACATACATATATACATACGTAACTGCTACTGAACTCGTAGAGATACTGACTACTTGAGTTTGAACTCTGACAATATGAGTTTCATGATACTGAGATACTGAATGACTCATAACATGGATGACTGTATCGGACAGTCTTGATTCTTGATTTCTACTCTGAAGACTGATACTGAAATTGTAACTGTAACTGTGACTGTGGGAGGTAGTAACCTAACCGACATGTCCCGATACTGTATTGGTGGGGTCCAATCTTTACCCTGATTAGAAGGGTGTCAATACCGTGCCACGGGTAGAGAACTCTACTATGGCCAAGCTTCTCTGACGGGAAATCAAGCCTAAGGCAATATAACAGTCAAGTATAGCCTTAATCTGACGGGTGACTCCTGTCCTGCACTGGCTACGTAGTTTTGGAGTACAGGGATTCCTGCTAATGGCTCTGCCTTTATAATAGGAAAAACTGCCATCCCTGCACTCGCTCGGTGCTAGTCCCTACTCCCAACTGAAAGACTCTAAAAAGATTAACTGCGCTGAACTGACTAACTGAACTGAACTGATTTATAAACTAATTAACTGAGCTGATAATATTTTCTTAGCTGAACTAAGCTGAATTCACTGAGTTCCGTTGACTGACGGAAAAGCTACTTAAGATCTGAGGTCTGACTGAGAGTACTGAAACTACTGAACTACTGAGATTTTTAAGTTTTTCTGAGTCACGTGACTAACTGAAATCTATGGAGCATAGCTTAACGAAGGATGTCTTGAAACATGACACTAGCTCTAGGCACACAGCTATAGTTTTCGGGTACAAGTACCCCCAGGACTCGATGGAAGGAAACTGACACACATGACTGACTTGATCATAAGAGTAGAGTCCACAATTCACAATATTATAAGTAAAGATTTCATAATAAGAATGATTCTTAACAAACTATCACATGATAGGGAATGCACACAACATGTGTATACTTGCATGGCTTTAATAACATGATCATTCCATATCACAACAATATCATAAGCATCT
>NW_025862726.1:0-2528 GCF_002878395.1 Capsicum annuum
TAGCTTGGATTGATAGTTAATCTCAAAATTACTATTGTATTATCTTTTCCTAGTCATGACTCCTCTTATGGACCAAGTAGTAATAATCTAGGCAAGATCCTAACTTTTGAACCTACTAGAACATCTATCAAATTAAAGATAATACAATACATACAACAATACTGGTTTAGAACAACTTAGAAATTCCCCTACTTTATCAATATGTCAGGGTTTTCACAACCCTAGCCAAGGTTTTAGCTGCTCATGCCTGTGAGACGATCAACCAAATTCATGATTGAAGCCATTAAACAATATCACATCAATTATTAAATAAAATTCAAAGTCTGAAACTGAATTATTAACCAAAATCAATACAAGAGTAATCCCAAGATCAATGATGAATCTTGGGATCCAAATATATGTTTGTAAATGTTAAGAGTGTTGAGTGCGTAACCTAACAACGAAATGTCAAAAGGGTATATATTGTACATAAGGAAACCTTAAACTACAAATCGCAAATGAAAAAAGAAATTTGAGGTCGGTGGTCACTTACTTAAGCTACACAAAGACCATATACACCACATACGGATCGTATGTAGACCTAGGTAAGTGCAGAATCTCTCTACAGATCCTGCAGCTCTTTGGACTTTTGATCTTTGCACATACCTGGGTCACATACAGAGCGTATGTACCACATATGGACTGTATGTACCACATATAGACCGTATGTGGACCTAGGTAGGTTCAGAACTTCTGCACAGATACTGCAACACTCTGGACTTTCGATCTTTACATATACTTGGGTCACATACCGACCATATGTACCATGTACAGACTGTATGTAGACATAAGTAAGTGAAAAGTCTTTTTTTTTCTATTTCTGAGCCTCTGAACATTAATTTTTGATACATAGTTAGGTCACCTACATTCAATAAGTGGAACATATTCCAAGAATGGCCTTAGTAAGTAGCTAAATTGTAATACCCCAAAAAATCCAAACCAATACATGCTTAGGTCACCTACACCCGATGAGTAGGTTAGATGTATATTAAGGCTTCAAATAACTCCCAGCTATCAGACGAATCAAAACGTTCCTTACCAATTGAATTCCTGAGAAGGATATTGGTATAGTAAACTTCAAATGATCATATCTCTTATTATACTTGGAATTTTTAAGCTCATGACCTATCAACATATAGATAATTGAATTACATTTCCAACAATACTAATTTCTCCTAAATCCGATATCGAAGCAAAGAGTTATTCCTATTTAACTCCAGCATGTCAGGCTGGAAATAATGTGACGACATTCGTGGTAGCTTACCATATTTGGGACGCCCTATTACTAAGGTCATAAGCCTTAGATAGAATCCAGCTTTTATGTGATGACATTCGTAGTACCTTACCATATTTGTGATGCCCTATCACAAAGGTCGTCAGCCTTAGGCAGAATCCAGCTTCTATGTGATGACATTCATGGTAGCTTACCACATTTGTGACACCCTATCACAAAGGTCGTCAGCCTTAGGCAGAAACTAGTTTCTGCGTAAAGACATTCATGGTAGCTTACCACATTTTTGATGCCTTGTCACAAATATCGTCAGCTATGATTTTCAGCAACTGGGAATTTATTTCATAAGGGTATTTTGTCTTTTTCCTTCACTTCCCACGGCTTATAACCCTCAAGGAACGTATTATCTTTCATTCTCTTTAGTTAAAACATCTCAAAAATCTCTATCTTACACTTTCAACCACAAGATTAGGGTTTCCATCAAACTCATCTCTCAAAAGCACGATTCAAGCCTTTTTCAAAGATAATCTAGAATTAAGTTTCCCAATCCAAGAACTCTCTAGCAAATCATCAAGGCTTCCTTTCTAAGGTATGCGTGTGTTCATTCATGGACTTTTTTCATCCATGAAGTTTAAGAACCCTTTTCTAAAACTATATATTATGGTTTTCATGTTATGAATAGATTTTTGATCATGTGTATATGTTGAATAATGCTAAGATAGAATCTTTATGTGTTATTATAAATCTATGACATCATATGAGTTGAAAACATATAAGTTTGATTATTTATGATAAGTAATTATATGATTTACACCTATGCCTAAGTTGTACATGTAAGGTGTTTGATAAAATACCTAAGAGACTAGAAATCATGCATTATAGCTAAATTGTGACTAAGGAAAGGATTCATGATAGGGTTCTATGATTCAATGTCATCCATGTTGATAATGTGTCTTGTGAACACTGTTGGATTACTCATGAACTACTCTTATGGAATTATACTATGCTTACTTGCAAAACCCACACATATACATGATATAGAATACCCATGTACTTCATGAAATTCCCCAAGTTATGATATTATGGATTGTGGTTGTAATATGTAATGAGCATGATATTGACAACGATGCAAGTATATATAAGTTGTATGAAATTCCCTTCCATGAAATAGATTGTTGGGAACCATGCTTAATAGGAAATCCCTAATTTATGATATTGTGGATTATGGACTCTACTCTTATGATCAAGTCAGTCATGT
>NW_025862727.1:0-1445 GCF_002878395.1 Capsicum annuum
CTGACTAGCTCTCGAATATACAATCTAGCGTAATCCTCAGCAGTATATGAAGTATGAACAGGCAAGAAATGAGTAGACTTAGTCAACCTATCAACCACAACCCAAATGGAATCATGATGGCGTCGGGAAGGAGGTAAACCAATCACGAAGTCCATATTTATCTCTTCCCACTTCCAGGTGGGAATACTAAACTCTTGTATCATACCACCAGGTCTTTGGAGTTCAACCTTAACCTATTGGCATGTTGCACACTTAGCTACAAAAGCTGCTATATCTTTCTTCAGGCCACTCCACTAATAGATTTCCCACAATTCTTGGTACATCTTGGTGGCACCAGGATGAATAGAATATCGCGCCCCATGCGTTTTAGCCATAATCCTCTATCTCAAATCATCAACATTCGGGACACACAATCTACCCTGCAATCTCAACACACCATCTCCCCCTTGGGAGAAAACCTCTACTTTTTGGTCCTTAACTTACTCTTTTAGTCTGACCAAACTAGCGTCTAAGTATTGCTTTTCCTACACTTCCGAAACCAAGGAGGTTTTGGAACTACTCTGAATCCCTATACTACCTTCAGCAGAGTCAAACAACCTAACCCTCAATCTAGCCAAACGATGTACATCACGAGCCAACTCTTTTTTACCTTCTACCACATGCGAAACACTACCCATGGACACTCTACTTAGGGCATCTGCCATAACATTGGCCTCGCTCGGATGGTACAGAACACTCATATCATAGTCTTAAACAATTCTAACCATTGTCTCTGCTTAAGATTCAATTCTCTCTAGGTAAACACATACTGTAGACTCTTATGATTAGTGAAAATATCAAAACAGACACCATACAAATAGTGTCTCCAGATTTTCAAAGCAAACACAACAGCAGCCAACTCAAGGTCAAGGGGTGGGTAATTTTTCTCATGGGGTTTCAACTGTCTAGAAGCACAAGCTATTACTTTACCCTTCTGCATCAATACGCAACCCAACCCAACTCTCAAAGCATCATAGTACACCACAAAACCATCAATACCATCAGGCAAAGTCAAAACAGGGACTGAAGTGAGTCGAGTCTTCAATTCCTGAAAACTCTTCTTACAAGATTCGAACCACAAGAACTTCACTTTCTTTTGGGTCAACCGAGTCATAGGAGACGCTATAGAGGAGAAACCCTCAACAAAACGGCAATAATAGCTAGCTAAACCCAAGAAACTTTGGATATTAGTCGGATAAATAGGTCTAGGCCAATTTATAACAGCTTTGGTCTTTTGGGGATCAACTCTAATACCCTCGAAAGAAATGATATAACCTAGAAAAGCAACTGACCTTAGCCAATACTCACACTTACTAAACTTGGCAAACAACTTGTAATTTCTAAGGGTTTGCAAGATAGTTCGGAGATGATCAGAATATTCATCCTCACTACGGGAGTACACCAGT
>NW_025862728.1:0-1903 GCF_002878395.1 Capsicum annuum
TTTGCTTGAAATCTTGTACATAATCCTACCCTAAACACAATATCAGGATACTTTCTATAAGATATAGTAATGATCCTATCATCCCTCTGTACATCTTTTGCTCCACATCAGGACCTTTTTCATCCAAATCAATCTTTGTAGCAGTGGCAATTGGAGTGCTGATTTCTTTTTCCTCTTCCATGAAGAATCTCTTGACAAGTTTTTTTTACATATTTTTGCTGATGGATCATTGTTCCAGATGTTTCTTGTTTGATTGGAGATCCCAAGAAGTAGTTCATCTCCCCCATCTTGCTCATCTCAAATTCATAACTCATGATCTTGGCAAAATCATGGGTCATGTTCATGTTTGTAGAGCCAAAGATTATTTTATCTACATACACCTTCACAACTAATAAATATTTTCCATCAGTTTTTAAGAAAAGAGTATTGTCAGTTTTATCTCTAGTATGCCCATGCTCTAGTGGAAACTTTAAAAATCTCTCATACCAATATTTAGGAACTTATTTCAACCCATACAAGGCCTTATCCAGTTTATACACATGATTAGGAAACTCCTTGCTCTCAAACCCTGGAGGATGTTTAACATATACCTCTTACTTGAGAATGTCATTCAAGAAAGCACTCTTAACATCCATTTGATATGGAATGAACTCCATGTAGGCAGAAAATGCAACAAGTAATCTAATAGCTTTAATTCTGGCTACAGGAACAAAAGTCTCATAAAAATCTATTCCTTCTTCCTAATTGTATCCTTGGACGACCAATATTGCCTTGTTCCTTATAATTGTTCCATGCTCATCAACTTTATTTCTATACACCCACTTAGTCCTAATTACTATTCTATCTTTTGTAATAGGTAAGTTCCATACTTTGTTTCTCTCAAACTGATTTAACTCTTCCTGCATGGCTATGATCTAATAGAATCAAGAAATGCCTCAGTTACCTTCTTTGGCTCAATCTCTAAAAGTAATGCCTTGAAGGCACACATACTTCTTAATCCAAAACTTGTAGTGATCCCAGAAGTGAGATCAGTGAGAACATTCTCAATAGGATATGGCCCTTGATACTTGTGACCTTTTGGGACCAATCCCAGTGAGCTACTTAGATCACTATTGATATTCTGAGATGGGGTAGTTGGTAGCTTAGTTCCCCCTATCACTGTGCCTCTAGATTTATTTTCCCCTATTAAGGTGCCTCCATATTCAGTTACTGAATCTGGTTGTATAACCTTGTAATACCCTAAGTTTTTCCCTAGCTAATTTTGTCCCAAGAATGCGTAGTATTAGCTTCTAAATTGAATGATGATTATTACATGAAAAATTTTCAAGATTTTTACTTTTTATCATGTGGGAAATTCAATAATCTTTTCATTGATACAAAACTCGCCTAATCTGATAACCTGATAAGAAGTTATGACTATTTCAAGTTCCCTTCATAAAACAGGGCCATATTGGTCAGTGGCGCGCCGCGCCACAAGCTAAAACGACAATTTTCCTTTTCCAGTGGCTTAGTACAATTTCCCCTACGATGCGCCAAAGTTCCAGGTCACAAAAAAGGGGGCCATTCTATGGTTCCACATCGCGCCATCCCTCAATTTCCCAATTGTCAAAATCCAGTGACACGATGTGATAGCATCGCGTTGCGCAAGGGGTCAAATTCAGGAAATTTTACTAAAATTAAATGACGCGTTAAGGGTTAAAAGGGTCAACTTCCCACCCCTATTTAAGCCCTTTAACATGTGATTCAGTCACTTCTCACCCAAAATACACTAGTTTCTCTCAAGAACCTCTCAAGAACAAACTAGGGATTTTCATAGAAGATTCAATTTCAAGAAAGTTTCACCGTCAATATTCACGAAATCACGAACTAAGGTATGCATTGTGTTCATTCATGGATTCATTCC
>NW_025862729.1:0-4951 GCF_002878395.1 Capsicum annuum
TCAATATGGACAAGTTGTTCTTTATCCGGTGCTATGAAATTTGGCTTTGGTTGTCATGGATTTTTATTGTCGGTTACATATGGTTTCTGTGCTTTCTGTTCTTCGTATTTCTATAAAAGGAGTAGTATATCGTCAATGTTGTTTAGCAATAGCTTCCACATCAACTTGGAAAGCCAGAATTGGTCAATGCTAATCAAAGGGATACAACAAAACAAAAAAGGATAACTCATCTGTTTAGTAAATCAATTAGGTCTTCCTCATGTTTTAAATTATCCCAAACAAATTAAATTTCTGTTGCAACAGATGAATCAACTATTGGGATAAATTTCTACATAAGGAAAACCTGTATGATAATTTCCAATGGGTGAACCATCTGTTGCACATATGACTCATCTGTTGTAGTAGATAGGTCATATATTGGTACAAATAAAAGCAGTACGAAGAGTTGTTTCATTTGTTAAAACAGATGAGACATATATTGCAATACATACTTTAACTGATGCAACAAGTTAGTCAACTATTGCAATAAATATATATACTTGTTTGATAATTTTCAGCAGATGTGTCATCTATTGAAATATATATATTTCTATTTGTTAGTTGGAACAGACATATATATTCACTTTCTTCAGCTTGTGCTGCTCTCCTTTGGCCACTGTACATTGCTCAATGTAAAACAAGGACAGAGCAGTTACAATTTTGTTTTTCTAGATGTTTGATAATGCCTTGGAAATTACTTTTCTTCTCCTCTTAGCTTTAATATCTAATGGAATGGATGGATATAATATCTTCTTTGATGGAATGACACCCCTCTTAGATGTCAATTCCTTTAGAGATGAAGTTAATGCATTAATCACTACATCATGTTTCGCCTTGTAGTTTTGACATTTGCATCCAGAGCATTCGCTGGGAGAGGCAAAATCTGTATAACTAGTATGATCATACTCATAATGGTTTATTTTAAATATTATAAGAGGAGCATCATTAGCACCAACCACAGTACCACTGCCACCACCAATAGCTCCATCACCACTAAGACCATCATCAACAACAAGCCTACCCTCCAAAATTATTTTACTTGTAATGATTGTTGCTCCAAACAATTCCATTTTTATTTTGTCAATGACCTTAAGGTCTGATAAAGTTTGCACAAACTGTAAAGTAAGAAAAATGTCATCTTCAACTCTCGATTGGTCAAAACTAGCGATGGATAAACAATCTAACATAAATCATTATATATATTAGAATGATGATTAGACCATTCAAAAAAATCATAAATAAAAATAAAAACTTAATTATAATTATACTTACTGCATCCTTCGGAAGGTTGAAGAGCTTAAGAAATTTTGTATTTTTATTAGTTTTGTCCAACAACCATCTCCAGATTCTTGGACAGAAAACTTCTTCCTAGTAGTTCACTTATTTTCTCAAATAAGGAATTGCTTCAAATGTCCAAGCCTACAAAATAATGACAATGTATCAAAATCATTATTGAGTAAAAAATGAATGATATCATAATAAAAGAAAGAAACATTTACCATGAAATCCCATGGAAAGCCATATAAGTTGACTGTCTTTGGCTTAACGGAGTCAACAAATATTTGACAGTCATTTTGAAGCTTTCATAACCCCAAGGATAGATGTTAGATGCCTTAAGATCCTCGGAGAGCTTTATTAAACCAACGCTTATGTTCTTGTTAACATCTCTCGCCCAAAGAATATTATGTACAAACCAAACCAAGCACAATGACTGCTTGTGCTTCTTTGAAATTCTTTTATCTTTCAACGCTTCTATCAAATTTTTATTTTTGAAGCTTGGACCAACAATGGACACCAGGTCATCATGATCACACAACTTTCCTTTGCCTTTTTTGGGTGTGCGGGGTGCTTTTTTATGGTTATAATAGGTATAACATGAGAAGGAGAAGGAGGATAACATTTTAGTCTAGTAACTATAGGAAACTCCTTCTAACCAAAACAAACAGACATGCCATAGTAATTTATCTAACCTCATCCATCTTATCTTTGTTTTCATACATAAACCTACGCTTCAGAAGTTCATATAACATTTTCATTTGGAAATGAGCATTGTTTTTCTCTGGCAAATCAAGATATTTTCCAAAGCAGCTATCCCTGAAATAAGCATCCAATTTTTGGTCTTGAAGTATTTTTTTAAAGGCGTCGAAAGATTTTCCCATGGCTAACTTAACCATAAAATCATCCATTAAATTTGTGGCACCATCGCACTATATTCTCACAGGATAAGGATCAATATTGAAGGTTTTGACCAACTCTTTGATGGAAGGGCTATTAGCATTTGAATCATCTCTTTTGAAATATTCCTCCTCCCTGTGTTCATCATATTCTGCTCCCGATTAAGATAACTCTTGTAAAGCAAGCTCACAAAGTGGTGGATACAGCCTAGCTGCTTCACTTGTTCCTTTACTTGGACTTGATCTGATTTCTGTTCTTTTGGGAGCCATATTATCCAAAATTAATAGAAACATAAAAAATATATTATAGTTTCTTAATGCATCGTTAAAAAAGAATAATAGTAAATCTAACATGCAAAACAGTAAAATAACAATTGCAAAAAATCACATATCTGTTGCACCAAGTAGGTTATATGTTCACCAAATAACTAATCTATTGCAACGGATGAGTAATCTGTTGCATTAATACAAAATATATCACTCATATTTTAAGAAAGATGGACGGTCTGTGTAACAGATCACACATCGATTGCAATATATGAGTAATCTGTTAGAATAGTTAAATAACCTGTTGTAACGGATGAGTAATCTGTTGCGATAATATAAAACATATCACTCATTTGTTGAGAAAGATAAATGTTCTGTGCAACAGATCATACATCTATTACAATATATAAGTGATCTGTTGGAATAGTTAACTAACCTGTAGCAACAGCTGGGTAATTTTTTGTCACAATACAAAACATATCACTCATCTATTGAGAAAGATAAATGGTCTGTACAATAGGCCACACATCTATTAAAACATGTGAGTTATCTATTGGACCAGTTATCAACGGTCAATATTATTTAGATTTCTTCCAACAGAAGGGTCGTCTGTCGCAAAAAATGAATAATCAGTTGGAAAAATCAAGTCTTGGATATGTCCTATTGGAAGAGTTGATTGGATTTTATCCAAAAGGAGGTTCATCTGTTGCGTCAGATTTTTAATTCGATGGTTCCTCTGTTGCATCCGATAGTAAATTTGTTGCATCATATGGTTAATCTATTGGAACATATGCTTAATTTATTGCATCAGATGGTTAAATTGTTGCATTAGATGGTTAAACTATTGTATCATATGCTAAATCTGTTGCATTAGACTTTTTTATCTGATGGTTCCTCTGTTGCATCAGATGATTAATTTGTTGCATTAAATAGTTAATTTATTATATCAGATGGTTAATCTGTTGTATTAGAATTTTAGTCTGATAGTTCCTCTATTGCATCAGATGGCTTGCATTAGATGGTTGGCCTGTTGCATCATATGCCAAATCTATTGCATCAGATGGTTAATATGTTGCACTAGATGGATAATTTGTTGGAGAAAAAATTAGTAGCACAATTTTGTTCAACAGAACAACAATAATATCACCATTTTTACCAAGAACAAGAACAAATCAACCCAGCAATGGGCGCAACAAATTAAACTTCGAAATCAAACAATAAAAGAGAAGATAAGAGAAGAAAAAAAATACCAGAAATTAGGATTTTATTCAGACCACATTTTAAATTAAAGCAACAAATATTGAAATTGTTAACCAATACTATAAGAGAAGTTGGCTCAAGTTCCTCGTTTTCTTCAAAACTAAAAAGACCATAATTTTTTACTTGTGAAAGAAGAAAAGGAACGATGAAGAATTCAAAGTTCTTATAGCCGGAGAACAAGGCTGTCACATCGAATGATGGTTGAAGTCAAAAAGGAACTCGAAGCCCAACTATTTATCATCAGAGGTTGAAGTCGCTGGGGATTGAAAGGAGAAATTTGCAAAACTGTTGGTTGAGAGAAGTTGTCGAGAGAGAGGAAAGAGGGTCTATGATTTGGATTGAAGTGAGGTGTGGGTTGAGTTGATTTGTATTTTTGAAAATATTAATCAAGCCCACAATTAGCTTAATCAAGTTTTCTAATTATGTTTGACCCTTTAAGTTGGTCAATGTCATCAATCCTTCATTCAAGACTTAAAAGACACCTTTCCTTCAATTTTCTTATGTATGTTTATTGTATAAATATAATTTACATGGTATAATATATTATATATTTATGGTATAATTATATCATGTATTTTTATGATATAATTTGTATAATATATCAATATATCATGAATTTTTATGGTATAAATATATCATATATTTTTATGGAGGCATTGTGAAAGCATGCAAAAAAACGTAAAATTTTGATGTAGTATATAAAAAATGAATAAACAGAGGCTTCCATAAAAATAGCAATAAATAAAAAATATGAGAATTTAACATATAATTACTTTTATATATTAAAATTTGTTATAAAAGTAAAGATTTTACATGATATATAGATCTTACATGATATATCAGACAACCAGTGGTTGATTCAGAATTTTACAGTGAATTTAAATATTAAACATTTTTTTGTAAAAATAGTTGCATGCGGTCTCCAACCAGAATCAAACTCGCAACATAGGGCTGGAGCATGCGGCCGAGAAGTGCAATTCAGCACCATTAAGCTATCTAACATCCTTGGTACAAGTGGTTTAATTTAATATATGTACATAAATAAAGATTTTCTACACTATATATACAACGTAATTTTTTACCAAGGGGGTTCAGGTGAACCCCTTGGCAACCACGAAGGTCCGTCCCTGCTGACAACCAACTAATACGGCTATGCATATATAGTTTTTTTTTAAAATGGCTATTATGCTGTTTTCCTTTATTCATTAGAT
>NW_025862730.1:0-1100 GCF_002878395.1 Capsicum annuum
TGGTAGTATTATTGAGGATTAAAGTTTGAAATATTTTATTTTGGATCATTAAGAATCATACATTATTGATGTGGATGTTATGAATTATGTATTTTTATCAGTTATAATGGTTTACATTAGACTTTTGTCAAATGATGATTTTGAAGATTATTGGAGATTTCGAATAGATTTTTGTATAATTGTGAAATGTATGTAGTGATTTACATGGGAATCATTATTTGAAAATTTCCATAGGGTGTCTATGCTAAATATTCATAAAAATTTACTTGCAACAATTTATTCTTGTGTATTTTTTTGGGGTATTTCGTAGGAATTTTCTTACCAAACAGTTTCATAAATTTCATCAAGTAAATTTTCTTTTATTAATTAGGAATTTTCACATCTAAACTTCCTTCAAATTTACTTGGAGATCTTCATAGGGAACAGATATGATAACTTCTGATAAGCTCAAAGGATATAAAAATGTTCAGATTTAAAGTGTTTTGAAATTTGGCTACAACATTAAAGAGAGAAGAGTTTGAATTGAAGGAGGACTTTCACTAGAAGTAGAACTCTTTATAATGAGAGTTCGTGTTGCTGAGGAGTTCGGTTTGAAGAACAATTCTTTGAAGATTTGTATTTAAATAGACGATGAGTGACTCAAGTGGCTCACGCACTCACATAGCAAGAAAAACAATTGGCAGATTGACTTTACAAAGTGTTACTTGAATTCTGAAGGAACACATTAAATAAACTTGTCCTAATATAGTATTCCGTTAAGTGTTTTAGCATTCATGTATTAGGGGTTGTTTGAGTCATAATGTTGATGTAATCTTAGTTTTAGTGTATTATAAATTGAATTAAGATTGTTGTCTTCAAGTTGGGATAACTCGAAGACTTTGGAACACTTACCTTGGCAGGTTTTTGAGTTGTTTAGGAATTATAAATTAAAATTTATAATTCCTTAGGTTACACAGTCTTGTAATCTTTTATTGAATGGCTCATTGTGATTTAGTGAAGTTGGGGTTAAATCTTGTAAAGATCTTGTGTTTTTACTAATAGTTTGTTGGAACACGTTGGGCAACTTGTTTCATTCATAGAAAACTGCTCCATATATTTGT
>NW_025862731.1:0-4153 GCF_002878395.1 Capsicum annuum
CGTATCTATACCATTCTGCAAGAATCTACTAGACACGGTTTCACAGGTATCCTAGGAAATTTGAACTCAGTGCTCTGATACCAAGTTTGTAATACCGTGAGACTACTCCCTAGATGTCACAAATACTTGTAACGCCCCAGAAAATAGGTCTCGGAGTGTCACACGGTGCTTGAGGATATGAGTAGCCCCAAGATAACCCTTTGAGCCATTTTCATTCAATTCAGCACAAATCAAAGAGGTTTCCATAAATAACCCTCAAATATAAATAGAGTAATCATCCTCCAAGAATAAAAGAATTTCAGAAAGATAACAAAATACAATTTATTAGTCAACTCCCAACATCTATGCTAGTCTGACAAGCCTCTAAGAAATCAATAAAACCAGCGATCCATTGAGACATGCCCAAACTGACTCATACTCAGTTATCACATGTAAACGATTCCGTGAAACCAACATTAGACATCACATCATCGGAACATGAGGACTCACTACAACAGAGAATATAGAACAACATGCCCGAAGAATCACTGTCCAACCTGGAATTGAGCATCTAAACCTACATTCCGAGAAAATGTAGCCCACATCCGAAGAAGTGGGTCAGTATTATGAAAAGGAGCCGAGTATATGGGGTGTATCAAGCTATATAAACATCTTCATCATAAATATTTATAAGAAATATGCAGGATGTATGAAAGACTCACATAGCCTAAAGTAAATCATCATAATCATGAGAGGATGAAATAAGTATAATAACACATGTGAGTTATCATATAATTTGTCAATCACTTTCAGTTCATGAAGAATATCAGTTCTCATAATGTAAATATCATTTAAATCTTTCAAAAGAATAACTTTCACAATTCCACTTTCAAATCACTTCACCATTCACCATAGACACAAGGAAACACACACACACTAGGAGATCCTATAACCGACATAAAACATGTGAGATACATGGAGTCCAACGTATAACCCACGTTGGGGAGAGCCGTCCTATCCTTGCCATCGGAGTAGGACTATTGATATCAAATCTACACAAACTAGTAATTACTATATAAATCAGCCTCAGGCTCACTCCTACGGGGGCATGTAGTTCTAGGGAAGTAAGGTCACATTATACCTCCCACTCGGTGCTAATGATTTCTCCATGACTTATCTCAGATCATTTCAAAGACAATCCACAACAAAACAATTTCAGTAATATATAAATATACATCGGGAGCCATTATCCTTCCCATCTATCAAAATAAACCATGTTGTGGATTTCTTTCACCCTCGAGTTCAAAACAACTCCATTAAGACCAAAAGGTCAAATCATTAAAAATATCTCAAATATTCAACATCAATGTGCTTATAACACACACTTTCTTAAAAAAACCACAATTTCCAATGGGGATTCATGACCCAAATATCAAAATCATGATAAATATTGTTCAAGATTCATGCTTTATATCTCCACATATGTAAATTCATCTTTCAAAATCATAAATATTAAGATTTCATAATAATCATCATAAGATAGGGTTCATGCTTCAAATTCATAAAAATAAAATAAAAATCATGCCTTTGTAAAGAAAATTACTTTTGGGCACAAGAACGAAAGAGAGTTCTTATTGAAAAACCCCACATACCTTGAATGATGAACTTTAAATCGATACTCGGTTTTGAGATGTTAATCATGCCTTTGAATGATTTTTCTTGGAGTTCTTGAACTAGGAACTTGGAATCTTGAATAAATTTGTAGAATTAATGGTGAACTTTAGGGTTCTTGAAGTTGGATGTAGTAGCTTTGGGTTTTCTTTTTGAGGGAATTTGATGAAATATAACATATAATGCTTCTAATAGGCTTTATTATAGGATTTGGATGGATTTTGGGTGAGGCGGAATGACCAAAACGCCCCTAAAAAATCAAATAATTCTCGAATCTGTGCTTTGGTGGACTATTTTGATAGTTTAAAGTAGATCAACCATAACATTTTACTCCGATATCCAAATTAGATGAAACTAATTTCATTAATAAGAGGACTCTCATATCTTTCCGTTGATATAAAGTATCTCACCCAGATCATTCTGTATGAGGAGTTATGATCATTTGAAGTTGACCCAAA
Organism: Capsicum annuum; assembly: GCF_002878395.1. NCBI lineage: Eukaryota > Viridiplantae > Streptophyta > Magnoliopsida > Solanales > Solanaceae > Capsicum > Capsicum annuum. The sequence goes on from NW_025862731.1 coordinate 2,109, forward strand.
AATTTTCTTTTGATAGGTTTAAGTAGATTGACCATAACTTTTTGCTCCGATAAATAAATTGGATGAAACTAATTTCATTGGAAAGAGGACTCACAGAGCTTTCTGTTGATATATAGTAGATCATCCAGATCATTATGTACAAGGATTTATAATCGTTTAAAGTTGGAGCAAAAATACGCCAGGCCTCAGTACTATTTCTTGCACGTTTTACTGTTCACTACTATTCACGGTTCGATAGGAATGTTCATAACTCGTCACTCGGGTGTCCATTTTGGATGATCCACATATTGTTGGAAAGATTATTCGATACTCTATGAAATGGTGGGTCATAATCTAAGACATTCAGCACGAAAAATTTATAATTAATTCTAGCAGATAGAACCCAACACGTTTACGCATAAAATTTCAACGAAAAATTTCCCAGGATATTACATCATCCCCCCTTGGAAACATTCGTACTCGAATGATGCTAGACATGCCAAAATTAGATAAGGAATAGAGAATATAGCTGAAATCATTCGTTAGACTCATCACTACATCATTTCTCACTTCGAATGCAACATAGAATGCATAAATTCAAGAAACTACAGCTAAACACATAATAAATGACAGCTGAACTGCTGCAACTTTTATGAAAAGTGCATGATTTCGGAAAGAACGGTACCTTCGGCTTGATCGGAGTTCACGGAAAATAGGTACGGGTACTTGGATCACATATCTGCCTCAGCTTCCCAAGTTGCACCCTCAACAGATTAGTTTTGCCACAACACCTTGACCAAGGGAACCACTTTGTTCCTTAGTCTTCGGACACCGAAATCAAGAATCTCAACAGGAATCTCATCAAAAGAAAGTTTTTTTTGAATGTCAGCACTCACAGAGGAATCCACTACCACAGCATAGCTAATATGCTTTCTAACATGGAGACATGGAATATTGGATGAACAGAGGACAACTCAGAAGGCAACACAACTAAGCTTCTCCTTCTATCCAAATCTTTTTACCTCCCTCATGGGTGAAATTTTCAAATACACTAGGTCACCAACTTCAAACTCAAGGTCTCTCCTTCTAACATCCGCATATGACTTCTGATGACTCTATGCAGTTTTCAACTTTCCCTAATCAACTTAACTTTTTCCATAGCCTCTAATATCAAATCAGGACCACTCACAGCCGCTTCACCCACCTCAAACCAACCTATGGGTGATCTACACTTTCCCCATATAAGGGTTCAAGCGGAGCCATGCCAATACTAGAGTGAAACTGTTATTGTAAGCAAACTCTATCAACGGTAAGTGATCATCCAAACTTCCCTTAAAGTCAAGTGCACAAGCTCTCAACATATCCTCTAAGGTCTGGATGGTCCGCTCAGCCTGACCATCGGTCTACGGATGAATAGCAGAACTCAAAAGTACTTGAGTACCAAGTCCCTTCTGAAAAGCTTTCCAAAATTGCGAAGTAAACTGAGTACCCCTATTCGAAATGATAGAGAGGGGAACTTCATGCAGTTTGACTAGCTCTCAGATATACAATCTAGCGTAATCCTCAGCAGTATATAAAGTATGAACAGGCAAGAAATGAGCAGACTTAGTCAACCTATCAACCACAACCCTAATAGAATCATGATGGCGTCGGAAAGGAGGTAAACCGATCACAAGGTCCATATTTATCTCTTCCCACTTCCAGGTGGGAATACCAAACTCTTGTATCATACCACCAGGTCTTTGGTGTTCAACCTTAACCTGTTGGCATGTTGCACACTTAGCTACAAACGCAACTATATCTTTCTTCATGCCACTCCACCAATAGATTTCCTGCAAGTCTCGGTACATCTTAGTGGCACCGGGATGAATAAAATATCGCACCCCATGGGCTTTAGCCATAATCCTCTATCTCAGATCATCAACATTTAGGACATACAATCTACCCTGCAATCTCAACACACCATCTCCCCCTTGGGAGAAAACCTCTACTTTTTGGTCCTTGACTGACTCCTTCAGTTTGACCATACAAACTGCCCATACTCAAATGAAGTATTTCTCCAACAC
>NW_025862732.1:0-3554 GCF_002878395.1 Capsicum annuum
CACTTCTTATCATTTTAATCTTTTTCTCTAACTGATTTTCAACTTCTATTTTATATTGCCTAAATGCATCTATTTCTTCATCCTTACTATTTAGTAAATAGACATAACAGTATCTAGTGCAATTGTCAATAAAAGTTATAAAATACTTTTTCCCACTACGAGATGGTGTTGACTTCATATCAAAAATATCAGTGTGGATTAAGTCTAAGGGATTAGAATAGCTTTTATCGGACTTATATGGATGCTTAACATACTTTGATTCCACACACGTTTGACATTTTGATTTATGGCACTCAAAATTTGGCAAAACTTCTAACTTAATCAGTTTTTGCAATGTTTTATAATTGACATGTCCTAATCGTTCATGCCACAAATCATAAGACTCAAGCAAGTAAGAAGAAACTAAACTTTTATTGATTTCAACATTCATTACATTTATTTTGAATAATCCCTCTGTGAGGTAGCCTTTTCTTACGTACACTTCTTCTTTACTAAGTATAATTTTTTCGGAAACAAATGCACATTTGAATCTATTTTTGTCAAGAAGTGATACAGAAATCAAGTTCTTCCATAACTCGGGTACATACAGGACATTTTTCAAACTCAACACTTTGCCTGATGTCATTTTCAGGCAGACTTTTCCCGTTTCTTCAACTTTTACAGTTGCGAAATTGGTCATGTATATCTTTTCTTTGCCTTGAGCTGGATCAAAAGCAGCAATAACTCCTTATTAGCACAAACATGGCTAGTGGCACCAGAATCCATCCACCACTCTCGAGGATTTCCCACCAAATTGCATTCAAATAGTATGGCACATAGATCGTCCATTTCTTTCTTGGACTCAGCCATATTTTCTGGGTCCTTCTTTTTTCCTTTCTTTGGGGCACGACAATATGTTGACTTTTGGTCAATCTTGCCACAGTTAAAGCATTTTTCCTTGAATTTTTTCTTGGGTTGATTGCTTTCCTATCCAGTTTTCTTTTGCTTTTTGGAGTTGTGTTGGTCGTCTTCTACATTATTTCCTCCACTTATTGTAGAATTTCCTTTTGACCTTCTTTCTGTGGCTTTATTGTCTTCTTCAATATGCAATCTTACTATAAGATCTTCGACTGTTCTCTCCTTTTGCTTTTGTTTTAAGTAGTTATTATAGTCCTTCTATATATGTGGTAAATTTTCTATTATTGCTGCGACTTGAAATGCCTCATTCACAACCATACTTATAATAAAGTTTATGTGAACATTAAGAACATTTTAAACATGTTCAAATAATGTATTCATTAAAATCATACCTTCCGTGAGGAGATCGTGGATGATAACTTGCAGTTCCTACACTTGCGATACAACAGACTTGTTGTCAATTATTTTAAACTCAAGAAATCTTGCAACGAAGAACTTTTTGGTTCCTACATTTTCAGTCTTGTATTTTATTTCCAGTGCCCCCACAACTTTTTTGTCATCTTCATTCCACTATACATATTGTATAGTTCATCTTGGAGGCCACTTAGAATGTAATTCCTGCATAGGAAATTTGAGTGTTTCCACGCCTCCGTAATGAAAAATTTCTCCTGGTTCAAAGTTCCTTTGGGTACCTCAGGAGCTTCTTCGGATGTAAATTATTGAAGACATAAAGTTGTAAGGTAGAAGAACATCTTCTGTTGCTACCTTTTGAAATCTACACTTGTGAATTCTCCGGGTTTCTCTGTTGGTGCCACTGCTCGCGGAGCATTCGTACGACTCATTGTGGCAATATTAGTTGCTGCCATAGTTTTTGTAGCATCATTCACTTGACTATTAGTAGTCATTTTCCTCATTCATGCGGGGGATTTTTGAGTTCAATTGGTGTGAATAGAAAATGAAAAGTTGCTTGAAAGGGACACAAATCTTGGAGTAAAAAACACGCTATTTCGGAAAAAGGTATGACTGTTTGGATGGTTATGGTTGTTCGGAAAAAATACATTCTTTCGAATAGACAGACATGACTATTCAGAAAGGATACACCTTTTCGGTGAACCATTGTCACCTTTCGGAAGGGGCATTTAATAGCTATATAAACCTGCATTTTTCCACAGGTTTAGTATGAATTTTTCTGCACTTGAAAACATTTCTTGTCTTCTAAATTTAACAATGAAGTTTTTATAACTTCCAATTGTCAACCGAATGACCTCTAACTTGTGATGAAGATTTTATTTCTTCAAATCACTTGTTCAGTTAAAATGGAGTAGAAAGATTAAATCTTTAATCTCCAGAAACTAAACAATACAGATAATGGAGAGAAAAAAAACTTTAGTGAAAAGAAAATTTCACCAAACAAGCAAAAAAAAAAATATTTTTATCCAAGATTATTTCCTTAAGATTATTATTTTCGGATACGTAAAAATTTATATTTTGACAAAACAACTTCAACACAAGTTTAAGAATAAATCAAGAACACTTAAGAAGTTTTCAACACAAGATCAAAAATGACCTTTCAAAGAAGTGTATTTTCAGTATTTTAAAGAAAATTAGATGAAGCAAAAAAAGTCAAGTCCTCCAAATTCACGGAGTGTCCTTAAGTAAATAATTCCCCTCAAGTACCCGAGGTTGAGGAAGTTTCCTTCCAAGATAAAATGGCTTAACAATCCGACTGTAGTGGTACCTCAAATGATCAGATTCTCTTCGAACTCACTCAACAGTTAGATGATCACACAGAGTATTATAGAAGACAAGAAATGTTTTCAAGTGCAGAAAAATTTATACTAAACCCGTGGAAAAATGCAGGTTTATATAGCCATTAAGTGTTCCTTACGAAAGGTGGAAATGGTTCACCGAAAAGGTGTATTCTTTCTGAACAGTCATGTCTGTCCATTCGAAAGAGTGTGTCTTTTTTGAACAGCCACAACCATCCAAACAGTCATACCTTTTCCCAAAATAGTGTGTCTTTTACTCGAAGAGTTGTATCCCTTCCAAGAAACTTTTCATTTTCCATTCACACCAATTGAACTCAACAAGAGGCAACTCCAAACTCAATAATTTTTCCTTTAAATAGGTTATTTCTGATTTTTCCATCAACACCGGTTCACTTATGGTAGAATCAATGACTTTATTTAAAATCATATTATCTTCTTTCAAGGAATAATCAGAGTCATGGAATGACTCACATTCTTCACTTTTGTCATCACTTTCCTCAATTACATCCACATCTACCAAGCCTTCTTCTTCCTGAAGTTTAGCCTCCTCAATACTAACCACATCATAAGTCCACATCATAAGTCCATTGAACTTTATTTGTGTGCTCCACAAATATCTCCACCTCTCTACTTTCAAAAATTTCATAGATAATGTTATATATCCATATCAGTGGATAAAATTCTTACGCTTGTTTCAAAATAAGGTTCAACTTGAATCAGAACTTCACTTTCCTATCATTAACTTTCAACAGAATTTTTGTCTCCTTTACAATAGTTATAGTAGGTTATTTGCCCACCAACGTAGTCAATTTTCGGCTCAAACACCTACCGACCCTCATACTGTAATATAAGGGTGTACATTTTTGAATCTTCATCTGTTGTGAGAAA
>NW_025862733.1:0-3660 GCF_002878395.1 Capsicum annuum
GACAAGTGGAATATATTTTGCAACAAATTACCAATCTGTCTCTTTCCGAAATACAATAAAAAGATAAAATATTATATTTAGATCCATTTTTTTTAATTACATATTCGAAAAGTCACCAGTTTTATTTAATTAAGGGTATGAACAGTCGTGGCTTTTTGTTTGACTAAGTCAAGTCCCTTCCAATTGAATCATTTTGTCATTGTGGTTGTTGAGCTCAGTATAGAGCTCTTGATCTTTTGTGAGTTTGTTAACGAGGACCACTTTCTTTCTTGGCAGCTTTCTTATAATACTCCTCTTGGTCCTTCTTAGATCTACACAAGGTCAAGGAGAAGTATGGAAGGTTCTCTTTAAGTTTTTCCAAGGCAAGCGTTCTCTCGGCTGATAAATTCGGTGCTACAGCATATATGGATAGTGCAACACTCAATGCAGAATAGTTTTCTGGTAGAAGCAAGTCTTGAGAAGACATAATCAGTAATCTCTCGACATCAGCTTTCGATGTGTCAAGTATTTCTGTTGATATCTTGTCCTCTACGGGAGAAGATTGATCAGCAAAAAAAACAAGTGATTGAAATTGTTTAATCTATTGACTAGCTCAAGCAAAGACGTCTGCTGGATTATCAAACTTCACAGGGCAGTCTGATGGTTCAATAACATCAGATGTCTTATATCCAGTATTAGCTAATGATGGGGAGATGTTGCCTTTTTCTCACCATCCTGAAAAGAAAAAGCACTCAAAATTAGAGGGAGTATCTCCACATAACGACACAAGATGAACTAAATCTAGCATTCAGTTTTTTTTCCTATTCTTCCCCTTTTTATCTTCTCACCTTTTTTAGATCCAAAATTTTTCTTTTTTTGGATACTTGATAATGCCTTGGAAATTTTTTGCTTTCTCCTCTTAGCCTTAATCTCTAATGTAGTGAATGAAACTGAAATCCTCTTTGATCAAATGGCACTACTATTAGATATCAATTCCTTTACATCAGCAGTTAATGCATTAACAGTATTAATCACTCCATCATATTTTGCCTTGCACTCTTCACATTTGCATGCACAAGATAAGCAAAGAGGGGAACGATTGATCATCCTTCTCCCATATAGAGGACAACATATCCGTCATGCAAAACTCTACACCGTCTCCAGAAATGCTTGCCACAGCGAAAGTCTGTAGAAGGCATGACAAATAAACATGAGCAACATCCGACATTAAATCTTAATAGGGTATCAGAACCATATTCATGGTCCCTCAGCCTTATCAGTTTGAACCTACCAAACTTAACTGTAAAATTACATATATCTTATTTGAATGATCTATGACTAATCAGTAAAAAAAACATTCACAAAAGCAGTGTGCTCGATGTGTGTTTCAACGATAATATTATCAGTAATACATACCTCTCACATATAAAGTGGTTACATCTCCATGCAGCTTATTTCTCTGAACCTATCTTTACTGCAGCCTCTTGTGATGGTCTGGCAAAATTTGATCAACTTTTAATTTCTTATATATCTACAAAGAAGAAGGAAAAAATTAATGTCACAGAAATAACATTATCCATCTGTTGCACCAGATGTGGAGTCTGTTACGTCAGATGTGTAGTCTGATGCAACAGATGTGTAGTCTGTTGGAATATATCAAACTAGCCATGCTGGTGGTTTGATTTGTTCCAATAGTTGCTCCGTCTATTGCAATATCAACAACAGCATAAACTATAAACAACAAATAAAAAACATCAACAACAAAGAAAACAACAACATTGGTTCCAACAACATCATCAATAATAAAGAAGCATACATCCTATGTTCCAACACCATCAACAACCAGGCGCGAACCCACATGGAGTCCTCCGGGTGCGCGAACACAGACTGAACTCGTATTGAACTTTATATATGTATATGGAAATTAAGAAAAAACGTATATAATTTAATCAGTGAGCACCCATAATAAGAGTTGTTTGGTTAGCCTAGTGGTTGTTTATGGGTGCTTAAGGCTATTTATTTCTTTTGATCTTGAGTTCAATTCCCACTCAGCATATATTTTTTAAATTTTGGTAACAAACTTTTCTCTTCTTATTCACTTTAAACTTTCTTTTATTTTTTTCTCCCTTACTCCTTATGTTGATTGTTTGGACTTCACATTTTTAAGCTAAGAAGCATCCACCGTCTAAAAAACCTGGATCCACCACTGTCAACAATACCACACCACAAGTTCCAATAACACAACCCCACCAACAACATTAATAACAGCATCAACAACAAAGAAACAAACAAAATACATAAAAAAAAAAAATACTGCCAACAAGGGACAGATAACTTTTTTAACATCTTGTAATAAAAACTCTCGGTTTGTTTATTCAACAATTAAAATTTTCTTCAATTTTTTTAAATAAATATGATATGGGTAAATGGTAATTAAATAAAAAAATGTAAATAGCTTGCAAAGAAGAAGACGAAAATAAAAGAGCAATAGTGAATCACACCTTAATGTCAAAAGGGGATCAAAATAGCAATTTCAATAAAGGAATCTAAGATATGGATCGGTTTAGATCCGAAAGGAAATTTATGAGAAAGAAGAGAGAAAAAAAAGGTTATGATAACCCTAAAGAGGATAGAAAGAAAAAGATGAGAGACGAATAAAATAAATTTAGGGCTGGATGAGAGATGAGATAATTTTAATTTCTAGATGTACTACCCTTAAAATTAAATGACTAAATAAAGTGTATTTATTCAAATTTATATTTTCAAATCATAATTAATAAGGCTAATTTGGTAAAATAAATTTCTAATTAATATTTTCTTAATGGGTGTGCCAAGTCAATAGGGGTCAACTAATATAATATGAAACGGAAGAAGTATTAGGGGTTTCAATATTCATTAATTAATATTCATTAATAATTTGAGGGGCACGAGGAAGAAAATGGGTGACATTGAAAAGAAAAGTTATGACTACTCAATGAGATTTTTGAGTTATCCAAGAATATTTTTTACCGCCTTTAGTAGTACTACTTTATCTACTCGGACAGAAGCTTGCTTTAAAATTAAAAGAAAAAAAAATTCAAACAAATATGTTTTCTGTTGCAACAGATATAAATATCTATTTGAAAAAACCCAACAGCTCAGTCATCTGTGACAACAGATGGAAATGTCTATTTTATAACTAAATCAGAAATGTCATCTATATAACAGATATCAATATCTGTTTGAAATTTACAACAACTCAGTCATCCGTCACAACAGATGCAAATATCTATTTGATAATTAAATCAGATATGTCATCTGTTGCAACAAATATTATTATCTGTTTAAAATTCTCCAACAGCTCAGTCGTTTATTACAACAAATTTCATTGCAATTGATTTAAGCGGAACTAGGGATGAATAAATGAGCTCACAGGGTCAACAATAAATCCAATTGAGTTTTTGCAATTGCATGGTGTTGGTATTACATTCATCCCGACCCGAGTTGTCAATCGATCACTCTGAGTTGAAATGAGTTCTCACTAACTTAATGTTAAGATTAATAATAGTACCTACATCGATCTAGGTGTAACGAAGGATGAATGAATGAGCTCACAGGGTCAACTACAAATCCAATTGAGTCATTGCATTTGCATAGTGTTAGTATTGTGTTCATCCTGACCCAAGTCGTAGATCGGTCACT
>NW_025862734.1:0-2526 GCF_002878395.1 Capsicum annuum
AACATCTAAGTATTGCTTTTCCTTCACTTCTGAAACCAAGGAGGATTCAGAACTATCTGAACCCCTATACTACCTTCAGCAGCGTCAAACAACCTAACCCCCAATCTAGCCAAACGATGTACATCACGAGCCAACTCTTTCTTACCTTCTACCACTTGTGAAACACTACCCATGGACGCTCTACTTAGGGCATCCGCCATAATATTGGCCTTACCCGGATGGTACAGCACACTCATATCATAGTCCTTTAATAATTCTAACCATCATCTCTGCCTAAGATTTAATTCTCTCTGGGTAAACACATACTACAGACTCTTATAATCAATGAAAACATCAACATAGACACCATACAAATAGTGTCTCCAGATTTTCAAAGTAAACACAACAGCAGCCAACTCAAGATCATGGGTTGGGTAATTTTCTCATGGGGTTTCAACTCTCTAGAAGCATAAGCTATCACCTTACCCTTCTGCATCAATACGCAACCCAAACCAACTCTCGAAGCATCATAGTACACCACAAAACCATCAACACCATCAGGCAAAGTCAAAATAGGGGTTAAAGTGAGTCGAGTCTTCAACTTCTGAAAACTCTTCTCACAAGATTTGGACCACAAGAAATTCACTTTCTTTTGGGTCAACCGACTCACAGGAGACTCTATAGAGGAGAAAACCTCAACAAAACGGTGGTAATAGCCAACTAAACCCAAAAAACTTTGGATATCAGTCGGAGAAATAGGTTTAGACCAATTTCTAATAGCTTCGGTCTTTTGGGGATCAACTCTAATACCCTCGAAAGAAATGATATGACCCAAAAAAGCAACTGACCTTAGCCAAAACTCACATTTACTAAACTTGGCAAACAACTTGTGATCTTTAAGGGTTTGCAAGACAGTTCGGAGATGATCAGAATGTTCATCCTCACTACGGGAGTACACCAGTATATCATCGATGAACACCATGACAAACATATCCAGATATGGTCTGAACACTCAATTCATGAGGTCCATGAAAGCTGCTGGGGCATTAGTTAACCCAAAAGATATAACAAGAAACTCAAAATGGCCATAACGAGTTCAGAAAGCAGTTTTTGGGATGTAACACTCCCTAACTTTAAGTTGATGATAGCCGGAACGAAGGTCTATCTTTGAGAAATAACTTGCACCTTGCAATTGGTCAGACAAATCATCTATTCTCGGAAGGAGGTACTTATTGTTATGGTGACTTTATTCAGTTGGCGGTAATCAATGCACACATGCAAAGGGACATCTTTCTTTCTTACAAACAAAACAGGAGCACCCCAAGGAGAAACATTGGGCCTTATAAAACCCTTATCTAGTAGATCTTTAAGTTGCTCTTTCAACTCCTTAAGTTCTGTAGGGACCATACGGTAAGGAGGAATAGAATCGGCTGAGTATCGGGAAGAAGATCAATCCCGAACTCTATCTCTCTATCAGGAGGTATCCCTGGGAGATCATTTGGAAAAATATCAGAAAACTCATTGACGACGTTAACAGACTGGAGAGTTGGAGTCTCAGACTTAGTGTCTTTGACTCTAACCAAATGGTAAATTCACCATTTGGAAATAAGCTTTCTAGCTTTGAGGTAAGAGATAAAATGACTCTTGGGTGACACAGAATTCCCAGACCACTCAAACACGGATGCACCCGAAAATTAAAACTTGACCACTCGGGTCTAACAATTAATAGAGGCATAAGAAGAATACAGTCAGTCTATACCCAGAATCACATCAAAATCTACCATGTCTAAATCAATCAGATCAGTCAACAAGACTCTATGAAGAACGGTAACAGGACACTTTTTATACACTTTTTGGGTAACCACGAATCACCCATTGGGGTAGAAAATAGGATAGGCTCAGGAATAATCTCAGGACTCATTTCAAAATTCACAGCAATCAAAGGTGTAACATATGAGAAACTGGATCCAGGATCCAACAAAGCATATACATCAAACTGAAATATACGAAGCATACCAGTAACAACATCGGGAGAGTCCTCCTATTCCTGGTGGGATGGTAAAGCTTAGAATCTATTCTGGCGCTGCCCGCCAGCATTGCTAGAAGAGGCGTCCTGAGCTAGGGCTGGGCGAGTCTCTAGAACTGGAGCACTAACAGTCTGAGTCTGGGTCTGAGGGCGATAGTCACGACGCCCTTGTCCATCCTGTGGACAATCTCTAACTCTGTGACCCATGTCACCACACCGAAAACAACCTCTCTTCTCACCCCAACACTCACCCGAATGAGCCCCACCACACTTAGGACACAGGGGACGATTTGGATTACTGCCAGCACTGTACTTGGACCTGGATGCATATGACCTGCTACCTTGCTCCTGCCTACCACTAGGCACAGGATCACTAGCCGATAATAGTGCTGGCATAGAAGAACAATCCTGATACTGAGGGCGACTCCATCCCTGCGATCTAGTCTGACCCTGTCCATGCTACTCAGACCTAGCTCTCTTATTCCCTTTTATTCTAACTCTCTCCTTAATCTTGTCTGCCT
>NW_025862735.1:0-1349 GCF_002878395.1 Capsicum annuum
TCTGAGGTTTTAATTAACATCTGTTGGTTGCAAACAATAAATAACACTTGCTTTGGTTTGCTTGAGAAAGAAATCAAATATAGTGGGAAGTGAGTTATCGACGAGGACTTGGAAACACTCCGTTTAATAATCAGCGCTGTAACAAGGTTAGTTAACCTGAGGTAAAATCTGGGCAGTGAATATAAATTCTCTTAGTCCGAGAGGATTAGGTAATTAAATGCTTAAGTAGGTCGAGAGATATTTAAGCATAACATTGATAAAGATAACTTGTTGTCCTACCTACCGTGAGAATCTTGAACCACCGTTAGCATTTGTCAAGTACCGGAAGCCCTAGTGAACATAATTCTGGTTTTTCATAAAGTCTTGATTACGAACACTTAAGTTAAAGTGACCAACAATTTATTGGCTAATCTCCAAAACCCCCATTTTATCTTTTTATATAATCTGTTTGAATTCAACTTGTAGCTATAGTCTCAAATTAGTTTAATCGCCACTCACATTATTCCCTATGGATTCGACCCCAACTCCAAAAGTTGGGTAAATATATTGAGGACGACCACCCTGCACTAAATTAAAGTGTAAGTTGAGCGTTATAAGAAATGGCGCCGTTGCCGGGGAACAACTTGGCGTATTGAGTTGGTTTGGAATTTTAGCCTACTTGCTTGAATTCAAACTTGTAAATATTTGTTTTTAGTTTTCTTTTATTTCTTGTGTTAGGTAGATTTTTATTTTAGTTTACTTATTACTATGGCATCGTGGAATGAACATGAGCTTGGTGGTTGAAAATCTTTTCTTGATGATCCATGTCCATATTGTGATCGACCTCACTTTTGGCAAGATTGTAGATATGCTCCCTGGAGAGAGAGATATGTGCACCATCTCCATCCTACCGGGAGTATGATTGTTCTTTATGTGGTGGTCAAGATGGACATTGGAGTGATTTCCCAAATGCCCCCTCTCCCCATTGTGCTAACCCAAATTCTAGTTTTTCTTATGATTTTGATAGTTTTTTTGGTCAAAAAAGGAAGAACGAAGCACCAGAAAGAATGGCATTGAAGCTATGCTTCAACTAATGTTGGATTGTATGGACACAACAAATGATATCATATGTGATGTATGTTAAGACATTAAGGCATTTAACAAGGAAAGAGAAAGGATAGGGGAGATGGATATCAAGGTCAATCATCTAAAGCACTCTTCTGCATTATGTTTAGAAGATATCTTGTATGTGGAATCATTTAGACTAATCGAAGAGTGTGAAGATGAGGAGCAAGAATACTATAGTGATGTTGAGCAACCCTTGGTGATTTCCCAACCAACCAAACCATTCATGAACGAAGATGCCAAAG
>NW_025862736.1:0-3047 GCF_002878395.1 Capsicum annuum
CAATCGGTAAGGAATGTTTTGATTCGCACAATAGCTAGGACATATTTGAGACCTTAATTCACATCAACCTTGATCATGAAACTACCAAGTAATCATGATGTACTATGCATGAGCTTGAAACGTGGGGCTAATATTGAGTTGGATTTTTGGGGTATTACTATATCTCCCCCTTGGAAACATTCGTCCTTGAATGAGACTTAACTAAGAGGGAAAAATAAGATAATCCGAACATGAACTAAACATGAAGGACTGAAACATGATCTCATGACTGACATGCTAAATGTACTGAACTCATGCATATCTGACGCATGGATAACTGGTACATAGATGCGTAACTGAGCAATATGATAAACTGAGCTTCTCAAGATGAGAATGCATATCTGATGCATGGCCTTATAATTGAAATGATACATGAATGCATTACTGAGTATGCAACGATAATAGATACCAAGTTTAAACTGGGGACATGAACATGAAATTGAATAAGCTTAAGGAGTACTGGTACCTTGAGTTTGATCTGAATTTACGAGGAAGAGGTGAGGATACTTGTATGCATATCTGTTTCTATTTCCCAAGTAGCTCCCTTATTAGATTGATTTTGCCAAAGAACCTTAACTAGAGGGACTTCTTTGTTCCTCAATCGACGAGTCTGATAGTCTAAGATTTCGACTGAAATCTCTTCATAAGAGAGGTTGTTCTGAATGTCAATGCTCTGAACAGGGACTACAACTGCTGGGTCACCTATGCATTTCTTGAGCAAAGAGACATGGAAGACTGGATGAACTGAGGCTAGATCTAAAGGCAATTCTAGCTCATAAGCTACCTTGCCAAAGCGACTGAGAATCCTGAAGGGACCGACATATCGGGGACTGAGTTTCCCTTTCTTGCCGAACCTCTTTACTCCCTTCATAGGAGAGATCTTAAGATAGACATAGTTGTTGACCTCAAACTTAAGATCCTTCCTACGAACATCTGCATAAGACTTCTGTCGGCTCTGAGCAGCCCAGAGTCTCTCTCTGATCAACTGAACTTTCTCTAAAGCATCGAATACTAAGTCAGGACCTATGACTAAGGCCTCAATAACTTTGAACTAACCGATTAGAGATCTACATCTCCTACCATAGAGAGCTTCCAATGGAGCCATCTGAATACTGGAATGATAGCTATTGTTGTATGCAAACTCAATCAAGGCCAAGTGGACATCCTAACTTTCCTTGAAATCAATTGCAGACGCCCTTACCATATCTTTAAGGGTCTGCATGGTCCTTTCTACTTGACCATTTGTCTGAGGATGAAATGCTGTACTGAGATGAACTTGGGTACCGAGACCCTTTTGAAATGCTTTCTAGAAGTGAGAGGTGAACTGGATACCTCTGTCTGAGATGATAGATAAGGGAACACCGTGTAATCTGACCAACTCCTTGATGTAGAGTTTGGCATAATCCTCGGCTGAATAGGAGGTATGAACTGGAAGGAAATGGGCTGACTTGGTCATTCTATCTATAATGATCCAAACTGAATTATGCCGATGACGAGTTCTAGGAAAACCCATCACGAAGTCCATGTTCACTTCTTCCCACTTCTAAGTAGGAATGGTGAACTCCTGCATGGAACCACTAGGTTTCTGATGCTCTATCTTAACCTGCTGACATGTAGAGCACTTAGCCACAAACTCTGCAACATCACTCTTCACCACTCCACCAATAGATCTCCCACAAATCACGGTACATCTTAGTGGCCCCTGGATGAATGGAGTATCACTCACCATGCACTTCTGTAAGAATTCATTGCCTAAAGTCATCTACACCTGGAACGCACAAACGACCCTAACAACAAAGAATACCATCTCCTCCTTGGGAGAAAACTTAAACTTTCTGATTCTGAACTTACTCTTTCAGCTTGACAAGGCTAGGATCCATGTCTTGCTTTTCTTTTACCTCGGAAACTAGAGATGACTCTAAAATACTCTGAACATATACACTACCCTCTGAAGAGTCGACTAATCAAATGTATAGTCTGCCAAGCTGATGGATTTCCTGAGCTATCTTTTTATTTCTATCCTTAACGTGAGAAATACTGCCCATGGAGAGTCTACTGAGAGCATCGGCCACAACGTTGGCCTTTCTCGGATGATAAAGGAAAATCATGTCATAGTCCTTCAAGAGCTCTAACCACCTTCTCTGACGAAGATTGAGATCTTTTTGAGAAAATACATACTGGAGACTTATGATTTGTGAAGACGTTTACATGAACTACCTAAAGATAATGCCTCCAAATCTTCAAGGCAAAAACTACGGCTGCTAATTCAAGATCATGAGTGGGATAATTCTTCTCATGGGGATTTAATTGTCTAGAGGCATAGGCTATGACCTTACAATGATGCATGAGGACACAACCTAAACCTACTCTGGATGCATCACAATATACTACGAATCCATTTGAACTATCTGGAAGAGCTAGAACTGGAGGAGTTTTCGATTCCTGAAAACTCTTCTTGCATGAATCTGATCACTGAAACTTGACCTTTTTCTGAGTCAATATGGACATAGGAGACGCAATAGAAGAAAATCCCTCGACAAACCATCTGTAATAGCTAGCTAAACCCAAGAAACTCCTGATATCTATTGGAGATACGGGTCTGGGCTAGTTTCTTACCGCTTCAGTTTTCTGAGGATCTACTCTAATGCCCTAATCGGAAATAATATGGCCAAGAAATGCTACTGATCTTAGCCAAAAATCACACTTACTGAACTTGGTGAATAACTGATGATTTCTAAGGGTCTAAAGAACAATTCTAAGATGGTCTAAATGATCATGCTCAGTGCAAGAATAGACCAAAATATCATCTATAAAGACTATGACAAATATGTCCAAGTACTTCTTGAACACATGGTTCATCAAGTTCATGAAAGCTGCAGGGGCATTGGTTAGACCAAAGGACATGACTAGAAATTTGAAGTGACCATACCGAGTACGGAAAGCTGTCTTCGGGATGTCACATTCTCTAACTCTAAGCTGATGATAGCCTGATCTGAGGTCTATCTTTG
>NW_025862737.1:0-1735 GCF_002878395.1 Capsicum annuum
TTTAGTTGAATATTTTTTAAGGTTAAGTAGCATTTTTTTGAACAGGTAAATTGTTACATGTTTTTATAAAAAAAAAAAAAAGATAAATCGATGTTTAGCGTTAGACAGATTTTAGAGACATTTAAAACATTCGTCTCAATTAAGAATGCGGCATACACATCTTTCTAAGATATTTAGAATTCAAGGATGCAATAATACGCCTTGGCAAATATTTTTCTAAAATTAATTTTCATTGATTTATTTAACATAAAATAATAGACTAGTTTTAAATAAAATGAGCGAATTTAGGTCTTAACGTAATTGGTCAAAATAGTTTAGTTTAAGTATAAGTCAATAAAAGTGAACGTGCTAGAACCACAGGACTCGAGGGGTGCCTCACTCCTTCCCCTCGGTCAACAAAATTCCTTACCCGATCTTCTATTTTCGCAGACCAACAAAGATTCATTTTCTTTTGATTAGAGATTCAAAAAGGTGACTTGAAACACCATAACTCAATTTCAAGTGTTGACTTTGTAAATAAAATAATCCCTATTCAAAACTGTCACTTTAATTAAAAAAATCCTTCGACTCAATCCTTGCAGGCGAAAAGGGGGTGTGACAATCCCCAATGCTACTCTTAAACTCAAACCCCCAAGAGAACCTAAGGATTTCATCGTACGTTCATCTTTCGGGTCTCAAGTTTTGAATTTCTTTTCAATTCTCATGTGTATATACCTCTTTTTCTATACTTTTATTTTCTCAATGGCATGAAAATTAGTTTATTATTCATGGTTTTGATATTGGGTTTTGAACTATGGGTTGAGATTTTTGGATATAAATTGTTTGAATGTTTTCTCATGATTACTATTGAACTATTATGTTTTACATTATTAATTTGCACACTCATTGGGGTGCATGAAAATGGTAGACAAACTAAGGGGTCATGATTATCCCCAATTTGATGATTTTGCCTTGATATATGATTTTAAAAATTATGTTCCCTCAACCCAAATTGAGAAATTAATAATGAATATGGTTTCATCATACAGTTTGACGTTCTCACTTGAACTATTGCATTGGCATAAAAGTTTAATGAACTATGGTGTAGTTTTATTGAACTTTGGGGTATGTGGATTCCTCGTGAGAATGTCAATTGAACCTAAGGAGTCATGAATTTCTCCCGTGTAATGGTTAATGGATTGTGGCATGATAATGAATTTGCAAGTAGAGTTGGTATGACTATAACAATGGGATAGCTAAATGTATAATCGGTTCAATAAATTAGAAATGTGTGTTAAATATTTTAATTGGGCTTAAAAGCGGGTAGTGTAGCCGGTCCATGAAAGTAGAGGTCCCGATGGACAAATAGCGAAAACCGCGCTAACCGACGTGGGGGTCTAAATGACTGGGAGGTTCGAGTTTCCCTTATTATTATTATATGATTGGGAGGTTCAAGTCCCCCTTGTTATATAAATTGGTGCTTTATCCACATTTGATTTACACCGGGAGGTTCGAGTCCCTCATCAGGCATATGATATAGGATTATCCTCTGGTTCGTGCGGCTACATGTACTAGGGTCTTTCCAGCTGGGGAAGAGCTGGGCCCATATAACCCATGGGTCCCTTGATTATGACAGTTATACTACACAATCCAGGTTAAGGTTTTTAACATTCATGCTAAACCTTGTTTCCTTTCCCAGCATAATATATATATATATATATATATATATATATATATATATATATATGTTGCATAT
>NW_025862738.1:0-4056 GCF_002878395.1 Capsicum annuum
GGTGTAAGAAAGGGATGTCTAATAAAGTCTCATAGATTGGTACATAGACATTGTTCTACCCAGTCTTGAAGGGGTTGTTGGTGTGTTTGCTAACCCGTTTAGAGGGTTCTTCTTTGGTTATGTTGGGTGTTCCTCCAATCCCAAGTGTGTATCTTCCAATTGCATCTACTTCTGTTTGGGTACTCTTCAAACCTCGAGTACTATTTCAATTTCAGTACCGGTACCTGAGAGTGGTGTTCTAATGTCAGGAGTTCATCCTTCATATATGTTACCTCCACAGTTGGGATCTCAGCCTGCCAGATTCACTATGCCTTCTTTTAATACGAGTACGGTGATGTCTTTAGAGGATCAGAAGAGGTTTGACAGATTTACTCATTTGGGTCCTTCTAGATTTAATGGTACTGTGGACGAGGATGCCTATGAGTTCCTGATTGATTGTCAAGAGAAGTTGCATATTTGGGTTTACTTGAGTCATATAAGGTTGCTTATACTACTTATCTATTGAGAGTTACTGCTAGGGATTGGTGGAGGTCATTTGTTGGTTGTAGACCTCTTGATTCTCTCGAGATAAATTAGGATCAGTTTGTATTGCCTTTTTGGAGAGGTTCATGACTTACAGTATGAGGGAACGCATGGGAGATGAGTTTGATTGCCTGGAACAGGGCTCTATGACTGTTGCAGAGTATGAGGCATGCTTCCATGCCTTGTTTAGATATTCTTATGCTAGCATTTCCACGACTCTGAGAAGATTCATTAGTTCATGAATGGCTTGGATGTCTCTTTTCAATTGACTATGTCCTAGATAGTTGTATTTGGAATGTCTTTATGGAGTATAGTGGATCATCTAAGATGAATGAGGGTATTCTGCGAGCATCTTAGGGAGGCTCAAAGAAGGTGCGCCATTTTGGTGAGTTCAAAGGTCAGGCTTCTTGAGGTAGATATTTCAGAGGTTCTCATGGGTATCATGGTAGACTGGTGTAGGCAGCCTTGCAGAGTTTGGGTAGTAGGTCTTCTGGTCCAGCAGTTTAGGGTGGCCATCCGAGACCAGTGGTACCTTTTCTAATTGAGTCGGTCTATAGAGATTGCTTTGTGTGTGATGAGATTGGCCATTTTGCCAAGGAATGTCCCCACTGTGAGATTAGAGTTACTCCTATTTTAGCTGTGAGAGGTAGGAGTTCTACCAGAGGTGCGAGAGGCAAAGGTAGTAGAGCCCGTGGGGGTGATCGTGGGGATACTCAGCCAGTTGGTCGTCGTGGATAATGCTATGCTATACCCACCCCACTAGAGGCAAAGGCTTTTGATGATGTGGTCGCAGGTATCGTCCCTATTTGTTTCGACTAAGTATCTGTATTATTTGATCTGAGATCGACTTTCTCCTATGTGTCTAAATAAGTTTTGACTCTGTGTCACAACACGAACCAGGGCCTGGCCATGATGGGTATCTCAAGTCCCATATAGACCAGAGATCACCCCCTTCATCTAGCCTAACCAGCACAACAACCGCAAGTGTTGGATGAATTCCAAACATATAACAAGATAGTGTATGACACAACTAATAATGATTCATCATATGTCTATATCATCCACTGGTAACCGGACAAGCATCTCAATAAAATGTTGGGACATGCCCCCGACAATAGCCAAAACAAAGTCTAAACAAGATCTAAGACATATGAAACAAGGACCATGAAATGAAGCCTTCCGAAGTATGAAAGCTCACCACTTTATTGTCAACTCATCAACTAACCCGAGCACCTGATCACTGCGCAAGAAAAGTAAAAGAAGTTTTGGTGCCTAGATCGTGCGGGGATACAAAATCCATAGACACTGGTACCCTCAAATCGTATCAAAGGTAGAATATACAAGGGCTAGACACTGGACAACATATGATTGTACCCTAACTTCTAGTCAAGAGGCCATACGAATCGTATGGTGCCTCTAGTATATAGGTCAAAACTTAGCCAACAACACACTGACTAATATACAACTAGGGTCCCTAGACCCGTTTCCACACTATACGACTTATGTTGTGAGTCGTATGATAAACAGAAAGCTAAGATTTGAGAAATTCGCAAGGGCCAAAGTTTGGAGTGTTTTAGTCTCACCTCTTAGGATTATTCATCCTCGAATGATGGGACAAGGAAATACAAGCACGATTGGACTCCACATGCCTTTACTCTTACCTTTAACCAAGTTAGAAAACAAAGATGTCAAGAACAACATATACCTCAAGTACGAATTTCCGAAATCAAAAATAGTAACGAATACTTGGACTTCATGTCCTCCTCGGATTCCCAAGTAGCTTCCTTGAACTTTTGGTTCTACCATAGAACCTTTACTAAAGCCACGTCTTTCATTTGCAATTGATGAACTTGCCAATCCAAGATCTTCATCGGGACCTCCTTATTGGACAAAGAATCCAAAATACAATGTTCTAGGGAACAACCAACGAAGGATCACCCATGCATTTTCGCAACATGGACACATGGGATACCGGGTGAATAGAACTCATGCTAAAGGGAAAATCCAACTCATACGCAATATCACCAATCCATTTCAAAACCAAATATAGGCCAATATATTGGGGACTGAGATTTCCCTTCTTTCGAAACTGCATTACTCCCTTCATGGGAGACACCTTAAAGAACACCCAATCTCCAACCTCAAACTCCAAATCCCGTCACCTCATATCCGTATAGGACTTTAAGCAACTTTAGGCGGTCTTAAGCCTATCCCTATTCACCTTCTCCATAGCTTCGTAAACTAAATTCGGGCCAAACATCTCTATTTCACCAACCTCGAACCACCCAATATATGATCTATACCTCCTACCATACGATGCCTTAAACAAAGCCATACCAATGCTAGAATGGTAACTATTATTATAAACAAACTCAATGAGAGGAAAATGGTCGAACCAACTACCACCAAAGTCTATCACACAGTCTCACAACATATCTTCTAAAGTTTGAATAGACCTCTCAGCTTGCCCATCTGACTGCGGGTGAAAAGACATACTAAGACTCACTTTAGTCCCCAAACTACGCTGAAAAAAATGCCAGAAATGCGATGAGAACTGAGTACCATGATCCAAAATAATTCAGATAGGGGCAACATGCAACTTTTCCACTTTCTGAAGGAAAAACTTCGCATAATCCTCGACAAAATAAGCAGTCCTCACTAGCAAGAAGTGAGCAGACTTAGTCATTCTATCCATAATGAACCAAATGGAGTCACAGTAATTGCACAACCGCGGAAGGTCGGTAAGGAAATCTATATTAATTACCTCCCATTTCCACAGTGGTAGTTCAATCTCTTGAAGTAGCCCACCGTGCCTCATATGCTTCACCTTCACTTGCTGACACCATACACTTAGCTACAAAATTAGCTACATCCTGTTTCATGTTGTTCCACCAATACTTATCCTTAAGGTCATGATACATCTTTCCTGCTCTGGGATAAACCATATAATGCGATTCATGGGCCTCGGCCAAAATCTTGCCTCGCAATCCATCTATGTTAGGAACATACAACCTCCCTTGTTACCTCAAGATACCATCACCACCAATCTCAAAGGCCATCACCTTTTAGTTACCCACATTATCCTTGATCTTTCTTAAGAGAAGATCTAATACCTACTTCTCTTTTATTTCTGAACCAAGAGATGATTGCGCCACCTGTTGCACAAATACACCACTATTCTCAGAGTCCAAGAGACAAAATCCAAGGTTATCCAAATGGTGAATATCCTTCAACAATTCCTACTTATACTTATCCACATGCGATAAGCTACCCATGGATGGTAGTGAACACTCATATCATAGTTTTTCAGCAACTCAAGCCACCTCTTTTGCCTGAGATTAAGCTCTTTACAAGTGAAAACATGCTGCAGGCTCTTATGGTTAGAAAAGATATCAACATGGAACCTATAAAGATAGTGACACCAAATTTTCAATGCAAATACCAAAGCTAACAACTCCAAGTTATGAGTTGGATAGTTCTTCTCATTAACCTTCAACTGTCTAGAGGCATAAGCAACCACCTTACCATGCTGCA
>NW_025862739.1:0-4068 GCF_002878395.1 Capsicum annuum
AGTAGAAGTTTAAGACTAGGAAGAGGCAGAACAAGAGAGCAAGGTCAGGTAATTTTAACTTTGCTCACCCCAAGTTAGATAGAGGAAACCGTTCACAGTTTCACTCTAAGTCAGCCATTCCAACTCCTTCTTCTGCCAGTGCTTCAGTGCCGAAGTTCAGAGATGTCAATAGAGACAAAGCGCTAGGCTCTAAATCTCAGGACAATGTTAGCAGTGCCCGAATGAATCCCCTTTGTCAGACTTATGGTAAGAACCACAAGGGCATTTGCAAAGGCAATAATGATGTCTATTTTGGTTGTGGCAAGCCAGGACACAGTATTAGAGAGTGTCTGCAGTCAAGTCTTCAGTGTAAAAAAATCATTCTACAGCTCAGTCCAGTCGCTTGAACCAGCAGGGTACCATTTCTAGTGCTACCAATGGGCAACACCCAAATAGATTCTATGCTCTTCAGTCCCGGCAGGATTAGGAAAATTCTCCTGATGTCATTACAGGTACGTTATAGATTTTCCATATTCATGTTTATGCTTTACTAGACCCAGGTGCATCTTTGTCTTTTGTTACTCCATACATAGCAGGAAATTTTGGAATCAGTCCCAAAGTCCTAGCAGATCCCTTCTCAGTCCCTACCCCAGTGGGTAAAACCATCATAGCTCGGCGGGTATATAGGAACTACCTGGTTATGATATCTCAGAAATCCATGTCAGCAGATTTAGTGGAGTTAGAAATGACTAATTTTGATGTAAATTTCGGCATGGATTGGCTTCATTCTTGCTATGCCACAGTCGACTGCAGAAATAGAATAGTTCAGTTTCATTTCCTAAATGAACCCATCCTAGAGTGGAAGGGTAGCATTTCAGCGTTAAGGGGTCAACTTGTTTCCTACCTTCAGGCAAGGAAAATGATTTTTATGAGGTGTGTATCATCTCGTGCATGTTAAAGATTCCAATTCAGAATATCCCAGCATCAAAACAGTCCCTGTTGTTAATGAATTCTCAGATATCTTTCCCGAAGAGCTTCCAAGCATTCCTCTCAAAAGGGAAATAGACTTTGGCATAGACCTTCTTCCAAATACTCAACCTATTTCTATTCTGCCATATAGAATGAAACCAGCAGAACTCAAGGAACTAAAAGATCAGTTGAAGGATCTCTTAGATAAGGGATTCATCAGACCCAGCGTTTACCCATGGGGTGCTCCAGTATTATTCGTGCGCAAGAAAGACGGTTCTCTTAGAATGTGTATTGATTACTGTCAACTCAACAAGGTAACGGTCAAGAACAGATATCCTCTTCCCAGGATTGAGGATCTATTCGACCAACTTCAGGGTGCCAGTTACTTCTCCAAGATAGACCTTAAATCAGGCTATCACAGCTTAGAGTTAGAGAATGTGAATTCCAAACACATCTTTCCGTACTCGGTATGGTCACTTCAAATTTTTAGTCATGTTATTTGGTCTTACCAATGCTCCTGCAGCTTTTATTGATTTGATGAACCGTGTGTTCAAACAGTACTTGAACATATTTTTTACAGTCTTCATAGATGATATTCTGGTCTATTCTCGCACAGAGAGTGATCATGCAGACCATCTCAGGATTGTTCTTCAAACTCTCAAGGATCACTAGTTATTTGCTAAGTTCAGCAAGTGCAAATTTTGGCTAAGAACAGTAGCATTCCTTGGTCATATTGTTTCTGGTGATGGCATTAAAGTAGATCCTTAAAAAATCGAGGTAGTAAGAAACTATCCCAAACCCGTATCTCCATCAGATATTAGGAGTTTCTTGGGTTTGGCTAGCTATTATAGATGGTTTGTCGAGGGATTTTCTTCTATTACATCTCCCATGTCCAGATTGACTCAGAAAAGATAAAGTTTTAGTGGTTAGATTCATGCGAGAATAGCTTTTAAGAGTTGAAAACTCAACTCACCTCCGCTCTGGTTCTGGCTATTCCAGATGGTTCAGACGGTTTTGTAGTTTATTGTGATGCACCCTGAGTGAGTTTAGGTTGTGTCCTCATGCAGCATGGTAAGGTCATAGCCTACGCCTCCAGACAGTTAAAGCCATATGATAAGAATTATCCTACTCATGATCTTAAGTTAACAATGGTAGTTTTTGCCTTGAAGATTTGGAGGCATTATCTCTATGGAGTTCATGTAGATGTCTTCACAGACCATAAAAGCCTCCAGTATGTCTTTTCCCAGAAAGATCTCAATTTTCACCAAAGAAGGTGGTTAGAGCTCTTAAAGGATTATGACAGGAGTGTTCTTTATCATTCGGGCAAGGCCAATGTTGTGGCCAATGCTCTCAGTCGACTCTCCATGGGTAGTGTTTCTCACGTTGAGGATAGTAAGAAAAATATGGCTCAGGAGATCCATCAGCTTGCTAGACTAGGCGTTTGCTTATTAGATTCTTCAGATGGTGGTGTATGTGTTCATAGTGGTTCAGAGTCATCTCTAGTTTCCGAGGTGAAAGAGAAATAAGACAGGGATCCTAGCCTTGTCAAGCTCAAAGATTCAGTTCAAAATCAAAAAGTTGAGGTTTTCTCCCAAGAGGAAGATGGTGTTATTCGTTGTCAGGGTCGTCTATGTGTTCCAGGTGTAGATGAATTGAGGCAGCGAATACTTGCATAAGCGCATGGTGCGTGATACTCTATTTATCTAGGGGCCACTAAGATGTACCGCGATATGAGGGAGATCTATTGGTGGAGTGGAATGAAGAGAGATGTTGCAGAGTTTGTGGCTAAGTGTTCTACATGTCAGCAAGTTAAGATAGAGCATCAAAAACCTAGTGGTTCCATGTAAGAGTTCACCATTCCTACTTGGAAGTAGGAAGAAGTTAACATGGACTTCATGATAGGTTTGTCTAGAACTCGTCATCAGCATGATTCAGTCTGGGTCATTATAGATAGAATGACCAACTCAGGTCATTTCCTTCCTGTTCGTACTTCTTATTCCACCGATGATTATGCCAAACTCTATATCAAGGAGTTAGTCAGATTACACAGTGTTCCACTATCTATCATCTCAGACAGAGGTACCCAGTTCACTTCTCACTTTTGAAAGTATTCCAAAAGGGTCTTGGTACCAAGTCTATCTCAGCACAGCATTTCATCCTCAGACAGATGGTCAAGCAGAGAGGAGCATTCAGACTCTTGAAGATATTCTAAGGGCATGTGCAATTAACTTTAAGGAAAGTTGGGACGAGCACTTGCCTTTGATAGAGTTTACATACAACAATAGCTATCATGCTAGTATTCAGATGGATCCATTTGTAGCTCTCTAATGTAGGAGATATAGATCTCCGATAGGTTGGTTTGAAGTTAGTGAGGTCTCAGTCCTAGGTACTGACTTAGTATTCGATGCCTTAGAGAAAGTTTAGTTGATCAGAGAGAGACTTCAGGCTGCTCAGAGCCGACAAAAGTCCTATGCAGATGTTCGTAGAAAGGATCTCGAGTTCGAGGTTAATGACTATGTCTATCTTAAGATCTTTCCCATGAAGGGAGTGAAGAGGTTCGGCAAGAAAGGAAAACTTAGTCCCCAGTATGTCGATCCCTTCAGAATTCTTTGTCGCTTCGGCAAGGTAGCTTATGAGATTGAGTTGCCTTCAGATCTAGCCTCAGTCCATCCAGTATTCCATGTCTCTTTTCTAAAGAAGTGCATAGGTGACCCAGCAGTTGTTGTCCCTATTTAGAGCATCGACATTCAGAACAGCCTCTCTTATGAAGAGATTCCAGTCGAAATCTTAGATTATCAGACTCGTAGATTGAGGAACAAAAAAGTCCCTCTAGTCAAGGTTCTTTGGCAAATTTAATCTCATGAGGGAGATACTTCAGAAGCAGAAGTAGATATACGTACCAAGTATCTCACCTCTTCCCGGCCAATTCAAATCAAGCTCAAGGTAATAGTTCTCCTTAAGCTTATTAATTTTTTGTTCATGTTTCCAGTATAAAATTGGTACCTATTAATCATTTCATACTTAGTCATGCATTCATGTATCAGTTGTCCGTGCATCAGATATGCACTAGTTTAGTATGTTTAGCATGTCAGTCATGAGATCAAGTTTCAGTTCTTCAAG
>NW_025862740.1:0-62865 GCF_002878395.1 Capsicum annuum
AAATTTAAATTAAAGAGAAGATAACGTAAAATAGTCAATTTTCATGAATTCAATCAAATGAAATCGAACAATATTTTAAGGCTATGTCGAAATTTATTGAATCATACAAGTAATTTGGGATAAAGAGGGTGGGCAACATGCAGAACAGAGAGTCACAAGAACAAATAATTCTATCACACAAAGAGACCAGGAGTAACTCATGACACCGAATTGTACGCAAAGCTAATACAAATTCCAAACACTGCTTTCAGGATTTCAGCATTAATCATGGGAAAACTTAGTGCAAAAAATAGACCAAAATCAAGAAAAAAAACAAGATCATTGCGACTGAATTGCTGAGAGAACACAAGCAAGAGAAGATCAAATAAATCTGTAAGCTAGAAAATCTCATATCATGGAGGTTATTATCTCAACAGACATGCAATGAGTTTAACTATGGATTAATACAAAATTGAGTGAAGAACCATGAACCCCTATCATAGCAAGTAATATTTATACTACTAAATGTGACGGGTGAAAAGATTGTGAATCATCACAACAACATATGAGCTAATGGTCCTAAACTACATAATCAGTGTCAAATCTAGCATATTAAGACTTCAAACAGTGAGTTACACTCCTGACCTTTTTAAGGGATTGAATGTCAAATCAGGAGCTGACAAATATCAACAAAGGGAGAAAATAAAGTCATCACAACAAACGAACAATCGAAAAGAAACATTTCTAGTAAAGCAAGGGACTTATATTATGTATTCGTTATCCCTTCTTGACATTTTTTATCGAGAGGGATTTGAGGAACATCACAAGCTTACAATTAATTAGAAAACAATCGTGAAACAAACCCAAGAGTGAGTGAATTACCAGCATTACTAAACTAGAACAATTAAAGGGCTTAAAACAACGAATTTGTCAGTTAAAGACTACAATACTCAGGGCATGACAAGCTGTTGTTTAACGACATAAAATTTGTAGCAATAATGACAACCTAAAGAGTATATCAACGACAGGTAGAGCTCAAAATAAACAGTAACCATTATTTGATAGTATTGTCATAAAACAATAAACTTTAAAGCGAATCGAAGCATACGACATTAACTGGAGCAAAAAACAACGAACATCACAACACTTTTCACTACAGAATGATGTAATGAAGCAGAAGTAGTTGAAAACTTAAATGGAGGTGGAATGTTCCTTTTGGGGAGCAGCAAAACGAGATGACGAACTAGTGCGGAGATCACGACCACCAGAAAAACTTCTTCGCCGTCAACTTGACACTCTAATTTAGCTGACGAACTTTTG
The DNA here is from genome assembly GCF_002878395.1 of Capsicum annuum. NCBI lineage: Eukaryota > Viridiplantae > Streptophyta > Magnoliopsida > Solanales > Solanaceae > Capsicum > Capsicum annuum. The sequence goes on from NW_025862740.1 coordinate 1,300, forward strand.
AAACAAGAACAGAATTTCTATTCGAGATTGAATTTTCTCAAGAATTTCTCTCTTTTCTTTTCTCTCTCCGCTTCTCGAACCAAAATTTTCTTTCTTGTGTTTCTGCCTTTTTGAAAATTTTCCCCTCTTTTCGGACTCAAGATTTTCCAACCCCAACTTTCAAACGAAAAATCCCCTGAAAGAAGAGACAAAAAAAAGACCCCCGAAAACAGTGACCCCAAGGGTCTTTATATAGAAGACGAATTGGGGTAAATCGGGAATTTTCAAAGGAGATTTTGAAATCCAAAATTTTCATCCCCCCTCCCCCCCGCTTCAGTTTTCATCAGCAAAATGGTACTCTATTTTGGATTCCTCCCCTTTTCGAAATGGGTGGACCAATATCTTTTGAGCAAAATGAATTGTACTCAAGAACCAATGAAAATCAACCAACTATTGTACGAAATCGTACAATCTTATCCGAGAAATACGAGATTGAACCGTTGGAGAGGCCAACACATTGATTTCTAGAAGTTTCTAGGATTTTCTCATTTGAAATCAAGTGGAATGGTCATGGGTTTCATGGGATACGGGTTGACGTGGTTAGGGGTTAATCGGGCCTTTGGGTGGTTGAGATCATCGTTATTGAGATTGTTGGTTGAAGCCGGTTGATTGTACGCAGCTTTGCTGCTGAAATTGTGTTAAAGGGTTTTGTGGAAAAGAGGGGAAATAGGGTAGTAGGCCGGGTCAACTGATTTTGGAGTGGGCTTGTGTTGTTGTAATGGGCTGTTGAGTATTTAAGGGTAATGGGCTCGTTATTGGAGTAATTGGACCTTAAATTGGGGTTATTTAATAACCCCTATTAAATCTAATTGGGTTATTAAATAACCCTAATTAGATTTAAGTAGATTAGAATAATCATAATTAAATTTAATTGAATTAAGAATAACTCAAATTAAATTTAATCAGATTAAAATAATCCCAATTAAGAAATGGCAAATTTTGGGATTAAGATTATATTACAATTTAAACGACTTATTTAAATTCTAACCAAATTGAATATCTATTGGTTGCATTACAATTGGGCCAATTGGATTTTAATTGAGGTCATATTTAATTCGTTCGCTTAATTGAATCGCAATCTGGGACGAATCAAGTAACAAATTAACATCGAGTTTCTTAGTTTGATAAAAATCCAACAAATATTTCTCCAAATAAAATATTTCGAGAACAAAACATATTTAAAATCAATACTTTATCCATTTGAATTAGTTTTCAAGTTTAATAAATAAAAGTCTAATTTGATAAAATATTCATTTAAATAACAAAAATGTAAAATCTTTAATTAAATGATAAAAAAACTATTTTAAAATGTATTTATTTGGAAAAAATAATTGTTGTGATATTATTTGAAAATCGAAGAAATTCGAGATTAAACGTAGTTTTGGAGGGCAAAAATTAGGTGTCAACAACTGCCCCCTCCCTTTGGGTAGGATGGATGCAAGTAATCCTGGGCAAAGGGAGGTTGATGTTCCTAATTTTTGTCCGATCACAAATTCAAATCTTATAGAGGTTGGTTTTGCACGAGTTTCATGGAGTTATGACCGAACCCCGGTATCAGTTTCCTACATATCTCAGGTTTCATGAGAATTCAAGCCACTTGTAGTTCATAAAGTTAGATTTAAAGCACGATTTTCAAAAGATTCATCAACTATCTTGATTTTAGAGTTTTTAATGAAACCGAGAAGCTGGGGAATAAAGAAATTTAGGGGGAGGTTGGAATGCAGTCTAGTTTTCTACATAGAGCGCAACCTATATATTCCTAAGACTCAAGGAATCAGACTGCCTGTAGTTCGACTTAATCGGTAGAAAAGGAGCCTTTTATTTCAGAGGATCTTTGGCTCGGGATGAGTGACAAGTTAATGAGTTGTGGAAAAGATACTTGTTACCTCTTAACCATGAATGTGGAGCTCTTCATATTCATAGGTAAGAACTTACCTGGACATAATTTCCAAAACTGTAGGTGTCCTATCACTCGAATTTGAAAGAAAGAAAAGACTACCCTCGATGTAAGTTCAGAGGTATCTCAAAGGCGAAGTTGAAACAAGAATATCCTGGAAATACCCACATGCCTTCTAATAGGGGTGTGGTTGGATGGTGGTGGTGATCATCCTTTAGCTCGTGTCCAAAAAGTTTGATGTCCCTCTTTAAACTATGTCCCGTTTTGCTGCTAAGAAAGAGTTCCACGTTCTGCTGCATCCTTTTTGGAGTTTTCCGCACCTGTGATTTTGATTTGATATTTTCATTCGCTCAGATGCTCTCGACAATATCTTAAACAGAAATCATTAGTAATAAGTCCAATTTATGAAAGAGTTATATGGTTTTTTTTTACCATATCTCCACGTGAGTTGTTTTCTAAAAGCGAAGTCATCCTTTCTTATACCTGTTTGGCAGGAAATAAATCACAATAACAGACACAACAACTTTCTTAGTTGTTGCATAATTAGCTCATTTGTCGATCAAATATGTCTTCAAAGTGGGGTGGCCCTTTTGGACACCGATGACACTTTATGTGGAACGGTCCCTGCAATCGTGTAATCTTGTGTTGATGAGGCAACCCTTTTGGTTACCTATAGTTCTTGTTGTATGTGGAATGATAACCTGTCTGGTTATAGCCGATGATCGATTTATAAATTTCCTTTAAATGGACAATCTTTGGATAATCTTGCGTATTATTTGATATTGGATACGACGCGACTTACAGATATCCTTTGAATTTCTAGCTTTTAGGTAATCCTGCACATTATCCGACCTTGGATAAGAGATGGCTTAAAGATATCCCTCCAATCACTAGCTTTTAGGTGTTCCAACACATCATCTGACCTTGGATACAATATGACTTATAGATATCACTCAAACTGCTAGTCCTTGGGTAATCCTGCACATAATCGATCTTGGATAAGACACGGCTTATAGAGAACCCTTGGCCGTATCAATTTGATAATCTCGCATATTCTCCGATAAGGATTTAGTTGCGACTCATGGATAACCTCCAGACTATCGATTTTTGGGCGATCTTGCACACTATCCGGTTAGGATATTGTTGTGTCTTACAGATGACCTACAAGCTATAAAATCATAAGTGATCTTGCACAATATCCTGTTTCAAATAATATGACTTATAGATGACCCTCAAATTGTCAATTTTAGGAAATCTTATATATCATTCATCCTTAGATAGCGAATTAAAGGCATCCCTTCAAATCGTGTGCTCTTGATGCATTCAGATGTTGATTTATAAAGTGATGAGATATTCTTGACGCCAGTGTTTGTGTCTAGCATGTCAAAAAATATTAAGTAATGATGATATCATCGATGCCAGCGTTCATGTCTCGCGTGTCAACAGATATTAAATGCTGACGATATCATCGACGCCAGCGTTTGTATCTCGCTGTCAACAGATATGAATTACTGATGATATCCTCGACCCCAGCATTTATGTCTCGCATGTCAATAGATATTAAATGGCCCTCGTGGCATTAAATAGCCCTCTCGGCGATGATATGAATGACCCTCTTGGCAATGATATGAAATGGCCCTCTTGGAAATGATATGAATGGCCCTATTGGCAATGATATGAAATGTTCCTCTTGGAAATGATACGAAATGGCCTTTTTGACAATGATATACAATGTCCCTCTTGGCTGATAGGAAATGGCCCTCTTGGCAATGATATGAAATGGTCCTCTAGGTGATGATATGAATGACCCTCTTGCCAATTTGAAAACAATTTCACCTGAGCTTGTTTTTCTATGTCTTGCTTTCTACATGTTTATGTACTCAAGGTAGACGATTAGTAAACACAAAGTCTCTTTTGCTAGCGACTATTTTTTAGAAAAATTCTAAATACAATATTTGTAAAAAAGACAAGACACTTTTGTTTATCCTCCATGATCTCAAGAAGTGAGATGGACAATTCAACAGGTCCTCAATAAATTGGTATTAAACCCATTTTTAGGGCTACCTAAAAATATCGTTCTTGAGCATTAGTGCTCTGGTGTGTCTCCCAATGTACGCAGGGATTTTTGAAAGAGACTCTTATTTTGGTGTATTGGTCCCTACATCCATAGAAAAATGATAAGTTTGAGTGAAACTACTCCGTGTTGACCTTCTTCGATTCTCCGTTTGCTCCACGCCATCTTTTGGGTACTCCACCGTGTTGGTACCTCCACCCTGGCTCCTTGCTCCTATAGACGCCTAGGCAATCACTAAGTGAAATATTTTGTAAAGATTTTTCAGAAGTAGTCTCACTTTTAGGAAATAGTTTTGAAAGTTTCTATAAAGCTTTCAAAAATCTCTGTCATTCATGTCATGTACTAGCTCAACGAACGTATTCCTCTTAGTTTTGACTATATCCGATGAAGGAGTTCCAGAATTCATCATCATTGTTGGAGGGTTCTACAAATGGTTTCGTCATAGCCGAAGATTTAGTTTACCTAGACTTTATCATAGGTGGTGATTCTTAAATCTCGACTTCGACGTCTAGTGCCGGGGAATTTTAAAATATATTCCAGTATTTGGTGGAAATTTTGTGGTCTCCCTCAAAATTTCTGCCCCAGTTTAAAGCTATTTGATATGATGCCAACTCGAGAGGATCCGAAGTATTTATTGGTCTTCGTTCTCTTTGTTGGATGACGATCTTCCTTTTATGAATTTTCAAGATTCCTTCTAAAAAATTCTGCCACAGTTTCCATTTCCTGGGGTTATATGACCGAGCCGTTGGGGCACCTACGTATCCCATTGAAATAGGAATCAGGTCAAACGTAGTTCAAGACTATGCTAAGGATATATAGAAAAATCTAATGGGTTGACCGAAGCCGACATAGGCCGCCTATGTATCTCATTCTTGAGAATTCAGGTCATCATGTAGTTCATACATAAAAGGAAAGGATAAATTTTCCTAAGGGGTTGACCGAAGCCTACATAGGCCGCCTACGTATCTCATTGTTGAGAATTCAGGTCAAACGTAGTTCGTACACAAAGGTAAGGGGTTCTAGGCAATTACACATCATAAAATTTATACTATTATAAATGCGATTACAAAGAAGCCAAGAAAAAAAAACTATAACATCTTTCAAGCAAAATATCTCTTTACCGCATCAGAATTGATTGGTTTGGTCCACTCTTGACCATCCATCTCAGGTAGGATTAGGGCTCCTCCAGGTTGGGCTTCTTTTGATTTCCACATTCCTCTGTATCTACTACTAAATTTGCCTCATCACCTTTTCTGTTCATCATTATTTCCTTCACTTTGTTTGTCTAACCCTTGACATGATATGCCATTGATAGGTTTTTAAATTATTGCTACCAAAATAAACCATGCTAGATAATCATATTTTAAAAAATAACTTCTTAAATAAAGGGAGGCCTTTTGGAAAATAAATAAAAACTATGGCTCATGACCCACACAAATGTGGGCCCATGCCTTTTTGAAAGTTGTAAAACACGAAACAAAAATTTGAGACATAAAAGGGTGGATCACGAGGCCTCCTCTGGATTATCACCAATTTTAAAAACTATTGTAATTGTTCTTTTCATCTACCACTATGGGTGACGGGTTATGAGTGGAGTAGAGGTTCAGTTTTGCAAGGCCTCCTCTGATGCAATCTTCTCCACCCCACCGTACTTTGGGAAATCGTCTAGTAGAGCATTGCATCCTTCAAATAGATCTCCTATCCCATCCCCAAGACCATCATCGTTTGAGATCTCATGTATGGGAAATGACTGGTACAAGAGCAGCAAGGTACTAAATAGACTCTCCTTTGAACTATCTTCGATCTCATCTTCGTTTCTTGATTGGTATCCTACTCCACGCTTAAATGCTCTTTATGGGACCATAATAGGCTCAATAACTCCTTCCGAATTCTTACTCAAGGCAGCTACAACTTTCTTTATCATTTCTACTCCTTCTGTCTTTTTGGAGTTTCATGAATCCATATTAGCAATTGTATCCCTAGATACCCATTCGCCTGCTATTTTTATCTTGCTAACTGTGGCTCCCTCATGATTAGGCAATAGGTTACTAGCAATATTTGGTGCCGGCGCCTGAAGAGTGATAATCTTCTGGTCAATCAAGCCTTGGATCTTGTGTTTCAGATTGATGCAATCTTCAGTATTATGCCCAGAAGCTCCTGAATGATAAGCACATACTTGATCGGCATGAAAAAATCGAGAATTGAGATTGTTAGTCTTTGGTGGAATAGGCTGTAAATAACCGGCCTTCATCAATCTTTCGAAGAGATGGGTATGACTTTCAGCCAATGGAGTGAATTTTTTGGGAGGATTCTTCTCGAGGCTTACACGTGGGTGGTTATACTAATTTTGATTAGCAGGAGGAGGTACTTGATGATAGTTTAGAGGCGCTTGGACATTTATTTGATTGTTTGAAAGAATAGCTTGAACATGAGATTGATAATTTGGCTGTGGAATTTGGCACTGGGGTAAAATATTTGAAATTAGAGCTTGATATTGGGGATGGACGTAGAATACAGGCTAAAAATTTGGTGATGGTGGTGAGGAAAGAATATTCCTAGGCTTGAATTTCCTCTTCAATTTATCAACAAAATCAGTAGATACCACAGCCACATCATCTCTTTTCTTCTTTGAGAATGCAGAAGATTTAGAAGATGTTGGGGTTTTGGCAATTTTCCTATTCGGTTGCCTTCCTCTAACGATTCCCCAATCTTTACTAAATTTATGAAGGTTGCTCGGATTGCGGATACCAAACTGGTATAATATTCTCCCTCCTGAGCGTGAGAGAACACAGACACCATTTTTTCCTCAGACATGAGAGGTTGTACTTTGGCAGCTTCTTTTCTCCAACGGAAGGCATAGTCTCGGAAACACTCATCATTACTCTGCTTGATCCGATCTAATGAATATCGGTCAGGGACTATTTCAGTGTTGAATGTAAACCTATTAAGGAAACTTTTGGCCAATGCCCTCCAACTAGTCCATTTTTTCAATTCTTGAGACGTGAACCAATCTAAGGCTTCGGCACTTAAGCTTCGGCTGAATAAGCGCATTAATAATGCCTCATTTTTCTCCAATCCTACCATTTGATCACAATACCTTCTCAGATGGGCTATTAGATTTCCGGTGCCATCGAACACTTCAAATTTAGGGACCTTATACCCTTCTGGTAGATCTACTCCAGGGTGAACACATAAATCATTGTAACCTAACCCATCGTTGTTCCCCACTCCATGCGATTCCTTGATCCTCATGATCTCTTCATTCATAGATAGCAACTTCCTTTCATGCTCGGTTCTCCATTCTTTCTCTTTGTCCTCATAATGGTCCACCTCGAGATTAGGAAGAGAATTATAGATGTCAGGGGACATGATGACATGAGAAGGATTTGGAAAAGTGGCTTGATTTTGTGGATGAAAGGAAGTGGGTTGGTGGGTGGGGAGAACATTTCGGAAACTGGAAAAGTTTTGTGGAATTTGAGAGTAGCTTGGTGGGATCTAGGAGGGATTCTGCGGATTCAGAAATAAAGTTTGTGGGTTCGGAGATAGATTTGACTGATTTGGTAGATCTGGGGATGGATTTTGTGGATTTACCAATGGGTTCTAGGGATTTGGGAATGAATTCTGTAGATTCGGAGAAGGATTTTGTGGGGCAAGGGTTGGATTTTATGGATGGTAAGCATCTGGGTTATTTTTGCGATGGACAAGTGGAGGGGTAGAGACGGATGATATTTTATTTGGCTGATCCTCGAGAATAGACATATTGAGGGGAGAGATTTGGAGTAGAGTCCCGTGTCCTCCTGGAGCGGGAGCATTGACAGTGATGGCCAGGTTAGCCAAATCTCGAGTATGATTTATTTCATCTTGAAGTATTTCTAGCTTTCTTTCGAGTTCTGCAATCATCTCACTCTGTTCTGCTATTACATTGTCCCTGATGATCAATGTATTTTCTTCGTCATTTCCAGTCATTATTGAATGATGGTCAGAGGATGGAATTTTGTGCGTTTTTGACCGGGTGAAGTAAGGATATTCTGCCAGCTTATTTCAACACGAATTAGTTTTCTATTATCTGTAACGTAAAACAACTTAAAGGAAGATGTGTTAGTTTCCACATGTGATAAGCAATGTAAAATACTTGACAATAAATATCCACGTAGAGTTGTTTGTGTCATAGCCAAATCCATCTATAGGAGCATAGCGGATAAACTTGTTCTTGATCCAAACAAACGCACATAAACACATAAGAAAAGTATATCACATAAGAACATTATAATAATGCGTATCCTAACTGGGGTAACCCTTTTGAGCCAAGGGTTTGGGCCTAACAATTTTTGAAGAAAAATATATTCTTGCTTAAGGTCAATCCATTATCCCCCAACTTTTATAGACACTAAAAGGGCATAAATTCCCACAAAAGATAACAAAAGAGGGATACAATCTTTAGGGAAAGGGAAATAACATGAAAGAAGACACGTTCCCACACAAGGGATAGAAAAAACTAATTCCTAAGTACTTTTTCTGTCAGCCTTCACCTTCTTAGCTTCGTCCATTTCTTATATTGGTGACATCCATTGACGTTCAAACTGTGCCTTAGATGCAACCTCCCAAATCGATCAACTTCTTGCTTAAATTGCTTCAATTCTTCTTACGAAAGTAAGCAAATCAATCTTTTTCCCAACCCCCAAAGGATAATGGATTGAATTAGACAGGCATATGTTTTCTTCAACACATAAATATGATTCGTCTATAATTGACTCGGGGTCAATATACGCAGGACAGATTTTCTAATAGGCCCAATACCCCGCTCGAGTATTAGGTCGTCCTAGGCTCATGCCTAAAATAGGGTTTTGGTTTCGTTCTATCCTAGGTGTCTAGAGTGGGTTTGAACACTAGTTCTAAGCGGACAACTTGAGTTTGAAAATACGAATAGACATCAGATAACTCACGTGATAATAAGCCATTCGTATTTTCAACAAATTATTGGAATTGAACAATAGGGGCCGGGACATCCACGAAACCCCAAAACAGTTTAAATAATGTAGGAATATGCTATGAGATGCGGTAGTTAAACTTTATAGAATCGAAACATATAAACACATAAACAGATAATCAAAATACAAAATCAAACATTTGGTTAGAACCTAGTTCAAAAAATCCCCAGCAGATTCGCCATTTTTGTTTTGCGGAAAAATTTGACTTATTGAGAAGAGTTGCCACTTAATTTTAAAAAGGAATTAAGAAACCTTTATAAAACACTTTAAATGATTCTCAATAAGAAAATCATTTTAAGTTAGAGATTCTAGATAAGAGGTTCTTATTAACGTTTTAGGAAGGTGTTAGGTACCTAAAACGTCCGCTAACTTGTGGTTATCCGGACTGTTTGAAAATCGTCTTTGATTAACTTCTAAAAGATTAATTTATTGAAAAGTGATTGGTTTTTAGAAAGGATTTATGCAAAATAATTTTAGACGACTTAATAGGGATTTTAACTAAGTCTACACAAATGAAATAAGCAAGTAAACACATAAACGGAAAAAGGGAGGAGAAAGTAAATGATTTAGGCCATTGGACCCAAACCAACAAAACCTGTCCTAGTCTAAATGGGCCTTTGACTTGTTTCACCTGTCCTAATCTAGTTTTCAAACTTTTGACTCGAATCTTTCTCCACCTTTATTAAATATAACTTTGGCTTCGTGGCCCGAATAAACGAATGAATAAATAAATAAACAGAATAAATAAAGACAATGATACTTGACTAAATAAAACAACAAATGAGACTTTTGAGTCTCTTAGCCGCTTCAACTGTAGGACCTTAATACATTTAGTGTCCTTCAACTCCTTTCATCCGGTATGCCATGCAATTCATTTTCGATTTCTTTCAGGTTTGACTCCAACGATGAGTCCCAATGGACCACGTCGATAATGCGTCAAAGAGAAGAAGTCCTTTTGGACTCAAATGCGGGTTCATGCGAAGAGGAAGAAAATAAAGAATCAATATGTGTAGGTGTATATGATAAGATAGCAGCATATCATATCAAAAATGTATACTCATACACAAAGAAGGAACCATTCGTGACATTAAAGAAACATGTACCCCATCAAAGAAATTTAAATTAAAGAGAAGATAAGGTAAAATAGTCAATTTTCATGAATTCAATCAAATGAAATCGAACAATATTTTAAGGCTATGTCAAAATTTATTGAATCATACAAGTAATTCGGGATAAAGAGGGTGGGCAACATGCAGAACAGAGACTCGCAAGAACAAATAATTCTATCACAAAAAGAGACCAGGAGTAACTCATGACACCGAATTGTACGCAAAGCTAATACAAATTCCAAACACTGCTTTCAGGATTTCAGCATTAATCATGGGAAAACTTAGTACAAAAAATAGACCAAAATCAAGAAAAAAAAACAAGATCATTGCAACTGAATTGTTGAGAGAATACAAGCAAGAGAAGATCAAATAAATCTGTAAGCCAAAAAATCTCATATCATGGAGGTTATTATCTCGACAGACATGCAATAAGTTTAACTATGGATTAATATAAACTTGAATGAAGATCCATGACCCCTATCACAACAAGTACTATTTATAATACTAAATGTGATGGGTGAAAAGATTGTGAATCGTCATAAAAACATATGAGCTAATGGTCCTAAACTACATAATTAGTGTCAAATGTAGCACATTAAGACTTCAAACAGTGAGTTACACTCCTGACCTTTTTAAGGGATTGAATGTGAAATCAGGAGCTGACAAATATCAACAAAGGGAGAAAATAAAGTCATCACAACAAACGAACAATCGAAAAGAAACATTTCTAGTAAAGCAAGGGACTTATATTATGTATTCGTTATCCCTTCTTGACATTTCTTGTCGAGAGGGATTTGAGGAACATCTTTACAAGCTTACGATTAATTAGAAAACAATCGTGAAACAAACCCAAGAGTGAATGAATTACCAGCAATACTAAACTAGAACAATAAAAGGGCTTAAAATAACGAATTTGTCAGTTAAAGACTACAATACTCAGGCATGACAAGCTGGTGATTAACGACATAAAATTTCTAGCACAATAATAACAACCTAAAGAGTATATCTATGATAGGTAGAGGTCAAAAGAAACTATAACCATTATTTGACGGTATTGTCATAAAACAATAAACCTAAAGAGAATCAAAGCACACGACATTAACTGGAGCAAGAAACAACGAACATCACAGTAACAAGCATCATAATAAAAACTATGGCCATCAAATGGCGTTTCTAGCGAACAATCCATCCCTAGATCATTAGAACAACACTTTTCATTACAGAATGATGTGATGAAGCAGAAGTAGTCAAAAACTTAAATGGAAGCGAAATGTTACCTTTTGGGGAGCAGCAAAACGAGACGATGAACTAGTACGGAGATCACAACCACCCGAAAAACTTCTTCGCCGTCAACTCGATACTTTAATTTAGCTGACAAACTTTTGAAACAAGAACAGAATTTCTATTCGAGACTGAATTTTCTCAAGAATTTCTCTCTTTTCTTTTCTCCCTCCGCTTCTCGAACCAAAATTTTCTTTCTTGTGTTTCTGCCTTTTTGAGAATTTTTCCCTCTTTTTAGACTCAAGATTTTCCAACCCCCACTTTCGAATCAAAAATCCCTTGAAAGAAGAGAAAAAAAAAGACCCCCCAAAACAGTGATCCCAAGGATCTTTATATAGAAGAAGAATTGGGGATAAATCAAGGATTTTCGAAGGAGATTTTGAAATTTGAAATTTCCACCCCCCCCTTCCGCCGCCGCTTTGATTTTTATCAGCAAAATGGTACTCCATTTTGGATTTTTTCCCCCTTTTCGAAATGGGTGGACCAATATCTTTTGAGCAAAAGTAATTGTACTCAATAACCAATGAAAATCAACCAACTATTGTACGAAATCATACAATCTTATTTGAGAAATGCGGGATTCAACTATTGGAGAGGCCAATGCATCGATTTTTAGAATTTTCTAGGATTTTCTCGTTTGAAATCGAGTGGAACGGGCATGGGTTTTTTGAGATACGGGTTGACGTGGTTAGGGGCTAATTGGGTCTTTGGGTGGTTGAGATCGTCGTTGTTGAGATTGTTGGTTGAATCTGGTTGATTGTACGCAGCTTTGCTGCTGAAATTTGTTAAAGGGTTTTATGAAAAAGAGGGGAAATGGGGTAGTAGGCCGGGTCAACTGATTTTGGAGTAGGCTTGTGTTGTTGTAATGGGCTGTTGAATATTTAAGGGGAATAGGCTGGTTATTAGAGCAATTGGGCCTTAAATTGGGGTTACTTAATAACCCCTATTAAATCTAATTGGGTTATTAAATAACCCTAAATAGATTTAAGTAGATTAGAATAATCATAATTAAATTTAATTGGATTAAGAATAACTCAAATCAAATTTAATCAGATTAAAATAATCCCAATTAAGAAATGGTAACTTTTGAGATTAAGATTGTATTACAATTTAAACGACTTATTTAAATTCTAACCAGAATATCTATTGGTTGCATTGCAATTGGGCCAATTGGATTTCAATTGAGATCATATTTAATTCGTTCGCTAAATTGAATGGTAATCTAGCATGAATCAAGTAACAAATTAACATCGAGTTTCTTAATTTGATAAAAATCCAACAAATATTTCTCCAAATAAAATATTTCGAGAACAAATCATATTTAAAATCAAGACTTTATCCATTTGAATTAGTTTTCAAGTTTAATCAATAAAAGTCTAATTTGATAAAATATTCATTTAAATAACAAAAATGTAAAATCTTTAATTAAATGATCAAAAAAAAATTTTAAAATGCATTTATTTGGAAAAAATATTGTTGTAGTTTTATTTGAAAATCGAAGAAACTCGAGATTAAACGTAGTTGTGGAAGACAAAAATTAGGTGTTAACAGTAAACATAAACATATACACATATATGTTTTTCCACCAGAAGTTCCAAGTGGTTGATGGATCATCACTTTTGCGTTTGTGATATAGTACCTTTTTCCCTTGTTGCCACAAGTTAAGAGAGACATATAAATTTGAACCATATTTGTCTTACGATTATTTTTATTTTTTTAAGATATTTAAAATCTTTTCTTATTTTTAAAGTCAAATCTTTACAAAATTATTGATTACATTTTTATTACGTACTTAAAACTTTTAAAAATCTTGTACTTCTTAATTTTTTCTTATTCTAATAGTTTTATATTTATTTCTAGATTTTTTAAATCTTCTTAAAATCAAATTTAATTGATTTAAAATTAGTAAACTAATAAAAAAATATCAGTTGTCATTAATTTTGATGACTTCTAATATTGAAAGGTTTTACCATAAGTATATTTAATTAATGTTCAACTCTTAAATCAGAAAAACTTAGTGAAATTTCGATGACTTCTAGTAAGGAAAGATTTTATCATAAATATATTTAATTAATTTTCATCTCTTAAATGTTAAAAAGAAATAGTGAAAAGACGATTTTATCTAAAGGAAGAACTTTTAATGAAGGGAAAAAATTTCAAACAACATTTCTAAGACTCTTCACAATTTTAATATACTAGCAGAGGATACGTGTGTTGCACGTGTATCAAGTATATATTTTAGCACATTGCACATGTCTATTTATGTCAATCAATAAAAATAGTATTTGTTCCCTTTTATTCAGAGGCGGATCCAGGATCCAGAGTCTCTGGGTGCCAAGTAAACTTATCGACAGGGGCAGAGTCATCTTCGATTAAGGGTGGTCAGATGCACACCCTTCATCGGAAAATTATGTAGTGAATTGAGGTTAAATGTTAATCATAATGAGTGTATATTTAATTTTGCACACTCTTAACATAGCTGAGAATAAAATTTAAACATCCTTCGCTGAATTTCTGGCTCCACCACTGCTTATCGATTAAATTAATCATATTATTCATTTTTTGATATATTGAACAATTAACCAATCAATTAATTAAAAAAAATAATAATAAAATGACAAAACTTGATCTTTCAATAATATTACTAATGTCATAATATAATATTCATAACTCATTTAAATGGTAGAATGTACACCTGTTGCCCTGTTTTAGTCAACAATGCTTCACTGAAAATAATTTTAAAAAACAAAACAATGGTTCACAGAAAATAATTTTAAAAAATAAATGCTGCAAATCGAGATCGAACCCACAACCTATGGGAAACAAAAGTGACGGCTTTGGTATTATGGGTGGAAGATGTAATATTTGACTATATTAGGATTAGTATTAAAAAAATAAATATTGCAAACTGGGATCAAACACACGACCTATGGGCAACAAAAGTGATGTTTTGCCACTTGCACTAAATAATGTTATGGTATTATGGGTGATAAATTTAATATCTAACTATATATATATATATATATATATATATATATATATATATATATATATATATATAAATACATAGAGTTTCCGTTGAAGTTTGTGGGTGGCGTGCCACCCCCACCACAATGAATAGATCTGCCCCTGCTTTTATTTATCACAAGATTTTTTAACTTAAAAAGATATACAATAATTCTCTTCCCAACAATATTAAATATAATTAGTTTCAGATTGGCATATGAAATAAATCTCGATCAAAGTTATACTTACAAATATAAAAGGACGACTTGTTGTTCATGATCAATAGACCTAATGTAATATGAAAAGAAATCTGAAACCCAAATCCCATAAAGTTATATTGGAGATTCGATAACATATTTTACTTATAGACATAAAAAAGTGTTTTGTTATTCTTGATCAATAACACCAATGTAATAGAAAATGAAATCTGAAACCTAAAAGTTAAACCAAAGATTACGTTAGACATTCAATAACAAAAGCTACTTACAAATATAAAAAAATAATTTCTTGTGCTTTTGTTTTCTGTTCTCACTTTTACGTTTTCCTTTATCAATGACCCTTGCTTTCCTTTTTAAAGCAAAAGAATATGATTATCTAATACTTTAATACTTGTTATCTCTCATTGTCGTCATATTTTTTCAAATCAATTAGTATAATTTGCAAATCTCTTCATTCTGAAGCTATACTCTCAGGCAACTGAAGCTTCTCATATTTCACAACTAAAATAAGGCAAATCACAACACAAGATATTTAAAATTATCACAAAAAATGAGGGAGGATAATCATACTTATAAACATGACATAAATCATATTTATCCTCCCATAATATAACATAATAATGGAAATTGCATATATTATATCCATCTTTATCAACTACAATATAATATCATTAATCTTTTAGAGTTATAATAAGGTGAAAGACTAAGTATGAAAAGTAGGTAACAAAAAAGAATGAACACATAACGTAAAGATATTTAATTTTTTTACTATAGAAGGCACATATATTCTATCATTACAACTCATGGTAAATTAGGATTTCATTTACCAACGTGACCTACCGCTAATGATTTGAGTTACTTCAATAGTGCTAGTGAAAAATACTTTACTATTACAATGCTTATATTAATTAAAAAACTATCAGCTAACTACGAACTAAAATAACCACAAAAGTAAGTTATAAGTTATAACTATGGAGCTTAACAGTACTAATAAAAGTAAAAGGCTAATAGAATCAAGTCAAAAGGATATCAACAGAAATGCCTTTGCTAGTGGGACGATAAGCCAAATTACAATATTGTCCACCAGTTCCACTCCAAGAGAAGTTAACATTTCAAAAACTAAAGAAGAAAAAGATAACCACTCTCATTAAAGACACTCCAGCTTCTAGTGTTGTTGATAGGGCATAATTGTGCCTCTGCTTTTTTATTCCTCGTTCTTCTGTTCCTAATAATTATAGGAATATCATGATAATGCTTGTATCTTCAATATCAAGCTCTCATGCACGTATCTTCTCTATCAACTGATCTTACAAGTACTAAAATGAACTGTTTGTGAAAGTTTTAATTTGGTATCAATAATTTCACTTTTCCAGGAAAAGAAAACGTTGTAATAATTTGGTACCTAATCAACATATGCAGAGGAATAATTTAGTTTCGGTAAAATATAAATTGGAGGAATGGAAGTGCCTCAACAAAAATTGTCATAATTTAATTGCTAGAACACCAGATGGACTTGTCACCATATCTGTTCAAAATCTAGAGAAAACAACAACAACAATATACCCAGTGTAGTTCCACAAGTGAGTTCTGACAAGCCTTCTCCGTAAGGCTTAAAAAAGAGAGAATTATTAGGATGGTCACATGATTGTCATGTTGGCATCACTGAATGTGGGAACTCGACAACTCTTCTTTGTCAAAAACCAAAATCAGCTTTGACTTTGGAGCAAGAGATTCATGAAGGAACTTTTGGAAGGGAACCTGCTGCAGAATTACCATAGCAAATTTGTTGCTTCAGTTAAGCATGATTGTGATAAGTATGGTCGTTGCATGAAGTTTCCATCCTTTGATAAGTGCATCTCTGGTAGGAAGTTTTTGCAGGTATTGAAATAGTCCGGACCAGGACCTCATGAACTTCCACTTGATGAAGAATGGTTGGCTATCACGAGAAAGTATAATGTTGTCTTGCCCTTGACAATGAAGAGCGCCAATTATAGTAATATTGTACATCTTGACATAGAACAGTGCCACCAGTTTGTAAGAAATAAGCTACAGAGAAGAGGACTCAAAGCGCCGTTTGAATTAGTTCAGACTGCACTATGCTACAATCCTACAGTGAAGATATACCCTTAGATGATGTGGATGATACGAGGATTTCTAAGAAACTGATACAGAAGATGCTTAAGAAGAATTAACCTTAATGTCACTTGAGATTGCTTGCTTGTTTGGCTTTAAAGGCTGATGACTATGCCCACCAAAAGAGATCA
Source organism: Capsicum annuum (assembly GCF_002878395.1). Taxonomy (NCBI): domain Eukaryota; kingdom Viridiplantae; phylum Streptophyta; class Magnoliopsida; order Solanales; family Solanaceae; genus Capsicum; species Capsicum annuum. The sequence continues at coordinate 18,176 of NW_025862740.1, forward strand.
AATTTGATCAATCTATATATCATTGTCAGTGCTTCTCGGTCATAATGAACTCCAAGAAGATAACATGACAAGTAGAAAAGCATTTTCTTTTTGCCCTCTGAAGCATGAAGTTATTAGAGCAGTTATACTGCCATACGGATAATTTTAGAGCTAGCTGATGCTAAGTGATCAAATACTTACAAACTCTTTTTTAAACTGTAACGATTAATGAACTATTGTACTATAACAACAGTTGTATGTACCTTTTTCAGTTACCCTTAATCTAATGGATTCCTTGCCAAATTAAGTCCTTCTATTGAGATGCATTATATAGACAGGGGAATGGCCTGTGCCTAGTACCTGAAGACATAGAAGAAACTGCTTCACACGTATAAATTTTGCGTCATACGTACATATTCTACCAAATTTATTCAAGAAACGCACTTGTATCCTTCAAAACTAAATGGTTGAATTTACGACAATGGTAATTGTTTTGCGAAGAAATTTTGACTTATTGATAAGAGTCGCCACTTAATTTTGAAAAAGAATTAAGAAACCTTTAGAGAGTTACTTCAAACGATTCAAAACAGGTAAATCGTTTTAAGTTATAGATTCCGAGTAAGTGGTTCCTATTAACGTTTTAGGTAGGTGTTAGACACCTAAAACTTCCGCTAACTTGCGGTTATCTGGACTGTTTGAAAATCGTCTTTGATTAACTTTGAAAAAAGTTGATTTTGGAAAAGAAAGCAATTTTAGAAATATTTTGGTGTTTATGCAAAACCAGTTTTTAGCGACTTAGTTAGAGATTTTAACTAGGTTTGCAAGAAAACACATAAAACAAATTTGCAAAAGTAAAAGGGAAAGGGTAGAAGCAGAAGGACTTGAGCCATTAGGCCCAAATCGACAACCCTGTCCTAATCTAGATATTGGGCTTTCATCCCGTCTTCCACCGGTCCTAATTCTATGTTTTCAAGCCTTTAACTCGAGTCTCGCTTCACCTGTATTAAGTACAACTTTGGCTTCGAGGCCCAAATAAATTAATAAGGAAATAAATAAATGAATGAATAAATAAATGAAGACGACAATAAGTAAAATAAACAAAAATGATAAATGAGACTTTGGGGTCTCGTAGCCACTTCAAATGATAGGACTTTAATCCATTTGTTCTTCTTCTTTCGGCTCCTTGTATTTACGCCATGGAATCACTTTGGATACTTGATAAGAGGAAGGAGTCCATTGCGGACTCCAATGCAAATTGACATGGAAAAAAAAAAGGAAAGGCAAGAAATTAGAAACCGAATAACAGAATTTGATAAATTTAATCATCATTTGATAAAGACTAGTGATATTAGTAATGGCAAAGGGACAAAATAAGATGAATTACAATAATGGCAGGCGTAGGAAAAGGTCATAATTTAAAAATAAGAAAAGGAATCTGTTTTTAGAAAGTTGCCTTCACTTTAACGTAACAATTTTTATTTCAAAAGTATGATCAACATACAAAGTGAACCACAAAAAAAAAAAGAAGCCAAAGTTTGTTGCCTTCCTTTTATGAATATGTGTCAACAAGGATTATACATAACAAGCATTCACTATTCAATCCTAATAGACATTTAAAATCGCATGAACACATGAAAGCAACAGAAATATGATTGAACTAGGGAGGAATATGGATCTCACATCCAAACCTATAAAATTCAAACTCAAGAACTCAATATTTGTTCTAATTTCCCTTTCTACTTTCCAATAGAAACCCAAAAGTGAATCAGTTGTGAATTTCCAAGAATGAGGGTACTGACTTTGAACAATTTGAGAGAGAGAAGAAAAAGAAAATCCAAATCAGCCAACATACGTAAAGATGGGTCTCTTCATAAAATTAATCTTAACCTCATTTCTAACCATCTCTTTTGAAGCTAAAAAGGGGGAAATCAGTGAAAAATTCCCAATAATATGAATACAAAAGCTGATTTTTATCTCAATTCCAACCCCTTTTGAGTCTCTTTCGGAGCCAAAGGGTGAATCGATGGGAAATTCTGGGAACAAGAATAATACCACTATCGATCTCCAAATTGAACCCAAAGAGAGATAAGAAAACTAAGGTAAATCAGCTTTCGGATTCAAACTTCAGGTAGTCAGGGAGGTATCAAGATGCAAATTGATTTCAAATTTAAACTCAACGAGCCGTAGAGAAGCCAAAACGCAAATCAATTTCCAAATTGAAGAGTAGGGGGCAATAAAGGAACTAGAATCAATCTTCCAAATTGACTAAAGGAAAAAGAGTTGACATTTCACACAATCCAGATTTGAACTTAAAGAACAACAGAGAAATTAATGAACCCTTTTGTACATAAGGCTGTGGGCTGCTTGGGGTGATTACCGCATGATAATCGAGCAAAAGCGGGAAAACATGCAAGGAGCCTGGAGGTTCAAAAGAGAACCTCAACAGTAAGTTCTCAAAGATGGAAGTAGACAATTGTGCTGCCCTACTCCATCTCTCAATCGGGCTTTCACGAGCAAAAGAACGTGAATGTATCCCTCCTTTCTTAACATCTTTGCTCAAGAAGAATAACTGAGAATCCTTAGTCCTAGTACAAATTACACACATAACACAGTGACCACAAAGGAAATCACAATATTTCCCAAATAAGCATATCCAAGTTTTCAGCACTTCAATCAGGACCATGTCAAATTCCTTTTTTAGTCGAAACACATCTTGAACACAAACAAAAAGAATCCAAGTTCAGGTTTTTTTTTTATACCAAAAGGCAAACATGATCCATAAACTAAAAGGGATGGTGGCAGGGGAAACCATTCTAATTCTCCTCCTCATTTTGACAAATTCTAAAATATGAGTTTTTAACAATCAAGACGGTCATTGGAGGATCCTAGGACTTTTTAGCGTATTTTGGACCTTACTCATCATCTTTTTGGCATATGAGAAGCCAAAGGAACCTGAGAGGTAGCTCTGCTAGCAACGCTGCTATCTCGACAATTGCAACACCATCCAGTAGTAACAACAGATAAAATACACGTCAAGTAGCAACTATAAATCAAACAACATTAGGCTAAACTATTAAACACAATCAGAACAAACAATATTTGATTAGGAAGTTAGCTATTCAAGCCATAACAAGTGCATAAACGAGGTATTGAGAGACAACAATACATCTTTCACCAAAAGAGTAATCTGTGGTCTTTAACACCTCCACAGCAAATAAATCCAGTGTACAAAATCACTAAAGAAAACCTATAACTTCAAAAAGTTGAGATGAAGCAGAAATCATTGAAAGTTTAAATGGGATGGGTTACCTGTTCGGGAGCAGTAAAACGGGACTCGATCTATCAGAAAACTTGTCACCACTGGGAGCTTGATATTGTCGATGCGGGAACTCCCAATTAGTCGACCAGCTTCCCAGAAAAATGTACAGGAAGAATTTCACAAAATAACTCTTTTCTTTCAAAATTCTTAACCCCCAGAATTTTCCTTTCGCTTCTAAAAAAGATCGAACCAAGAACGAAAAGAAGAGATAAACATCCTCCTAAATAGTGACCAAAAATTCTTTCTCCCCCTAGAATTTCTACCCATAGAAAGAAAAGAAGAACATAACATAAACCTTAAAACATGGCCTCAAAATTCTTACCCTCCCCCCCCCTCTTAGAACCCTAAAGTCAAGGAAAAAATCCCTCCTGGTGTTACCTCAATTAGCCTTTATATAGAGAAATAGACTAAGGTCCTTTCCAAAAAGGAATTCAAAATTTTCTCCCTCAACTTCGGATTCCCCTCAACAAGTTGTACCAATTTCGAAATTGGTGGACCAATAAGAATTAGGGCAAACGGATTCCCATCCGAAACCAATAGAAAACATCCAAATACGTACTAAATTTGTACCATCATCCCAAATTTTGCGGAATATGAACGTTAGGAGATGACACCTGGCTTATTTTTTAGAAGATTCGAGGGTCGTCTTTGCTTTTTCCACTGACACGTGATGCATGTGGCGAAGAGAAGAAGAATGGGTTGACGAATTCAAATTGAGAACGCAGGGAATCGGGTACATTTTTTGTGTTTTTCAAAGTTGTACATACGGTTGGTTATGCTGTAGGGTTCTGCTCATGTTGTAATTTGCTTTTGAGGAAGAAGAGTAAATAAATGGTGGGCCGGATCAATTAATGTGTTGGGCTTGTTTAGTAGAGGTATGGCACTGGGCTGGCGATTTGGTATTGGACTTGGGCAGGTTGGGATTTGGGCTTGGAGGTTGTAAATTGCAATTAGGCTGAAATTGAACTTGTTTTAATTTGGGCCGGTGATTAAAGAATAGGCTGAAAATTGGGGTTATTTAAGAGATAACCCCAAGTGAATTAAGAATCAACTAAATCCGTTTAAATTTAAACCAAATTGAAAAAATCAATTAGCCAATCGCATTGCAATTGAGACCGTTTTGATCTCAATTATGACCAAATTTAATAGGTTGGCCAAAATTAGCCGAAATTCAATACAAATAAATATCTCACTCAATCCCGAGATTCTTGGTTTAATAAAACCAAACAAGTATTTCTCCAGATAGATTATTTGTAAGAATAAATTAAATTTAAATCAAGACTTAATTATTTAAATTTATTTTCTAAATAATCCTTAATTTAAAGTTCGAATTTTGATGAAAATTTTCATTTAAATGACATCATTCATACAATCTTGTATATGCAAATACAAAAATATAATTATCACTTAAATGACAAAATTAGCTCAAATACCTATTTTAAAATGTATTTATTTGAAAAAAGAAAAATAATTGTTGTGATTTTATTTGAAGATCGAAGAAACTCGAATTAAACGTAGTTGTGGAGGGAAAAAATTAGGTGTCAACAACTTCTCCCTCCCTTTGGGTTGGATGGATGCAAGTAATCCTAGGCAAAGGGAGGTTGACGTCCCTAATTTTTGTCCGACCACAAATTTGTATCTAAGAGAGGTTGGTTTTCCACACGAGTTTATGGAGTTATGGCTGAACCTCAATATCAGGTTTCCTACATATCTCAGGTTTCATGAGAATTCAGGCCACTTGCAGTTCATAAAGCTTGATTTTGAGCATGATTTTAAAAATTTCACAAGTTATCTTGATTTTAGAGTTTTTGATAAAACTGAGAAACTGGGGAATAAAGGGATTATGGGGGAGGTTGGAATGCAATCGAGTTTTCTACATGGATCACAACCTACATATCCCCAAGACTCGAGGAATCAGACTGCTTGTAGTTCGACTCAACCGGTAGAAAAGATAGTCTTTTATTTAAGACGATCTTTGGCTCAAGATGGGTGACAAGTCGATCGAGTTGCAGAAAAGAGGCTTGTAACATCTTAACCATGAATATTGAGCTGTTCACATCCATAGGTAAGAACATACCCGGACATAATTTCCAAAACTCTAAGTGTGTTGCCACCCTAATTTGAAAGAAAGATAAGGTTACCCTTGGCATAAGTTTAGAAATATCCCGAAGGTGAAGCTGAGACTAGAATATCCAAAAACACTCACATACCTTCTAATAGAGGCGTGGTTAGATGGTGGTGGCGATCATCATGTAGCTCGCGTCTAGAGAGTTTGACATCCCTCTCCAGACTATGTCCCGTTTTGCTGCTGAGAAAGAGTTCCACGTTGTGCTGCGTCCTTTTTAGAGTCGTCCGCACCTATAGTTTTTATTTGAGATTTTCATCCTTTTGGATGCTCTCGACAATTTCTTACAAAATCATTAGTGCTAACATAATTCACAAAAGAGGTAGGTAGTCTTTTACCATATCTCCACGTGAGTTGTGGCCTGAAAAGTGAAGTCATCTCATCATGTACCTGTTTGGAATGAAATAACTGGAAACAACAAGCACAACAACCCTCTTGGTTGTTGTATAATTATGACATTTGTTGATTGAATATGTCTTCAAAGTGGGGTGTCCTTTTTGGACACCGGTGATACTTTATGCAGAACGGTCCCTACAACCATGTAATTTTGTGCTAGTGTGGCAACCCTTTTGGCTACCTATATCACTTATTGTATGTGGAATGATAAGCTCTCCGGTTATAGCCGATGATCGATTTATAAATTTTCCTTAAATTGTCAATCTTTGGATAATCTTGCGCATTATTTGTCGTTGGGTACGAGGTGACTTACAAATATCCTTTGAATTGTTAGCTTTTAGGTAATCCTGCACATTATCCGACTTTGGATAAGAGATGGCTTACAGATATCCCTCTAATCTCTAGCTTTCATGTGTTCTTGCACATTATCCGACCTTGGATACAATATGACTTATAGATAATCCCTCAAATTATTAGTCTTTGGGTAATCCTTCACATAATCGATCTTGGATATGAAGCGGCTTATAGAGAACCTTTGGAGGTATCAATTTGATAATCTTGCATATTCTTTGGTAAGTATTTAGTTGCGACTTAGGGATAATCTTTGAACTATCAATTTTTGGGCGATCTTCCACACTATCCAGTTAGGATGTTGATGTGGCTTATGGATGACCTACAGGCTATCAACTCATAGGTGATCTTGTACACTATCCTATTTCAAATAATATGACTTATAGATAACCCTCAAATTGTCAATTTCTAGGAAATCTTATATATCATTCATCCTTAGATAGAAACTTAAAGACGTCTCTTCAAATCGTGTGCTCTCAATGCATTTAGATGCTGATTCATAAAATGATGAGATATCCTCGATGCCAGCATTTCTATCTAGCATGTCAACAGATATTAAATGATGATGATATCCTCGACGCCAGCATTTTTGTCTAGAGCATCAACAGATATTGAATGTCTTCTAGGGCGATGGCATTACATGGCCTTTGCGGCAATGATTTGTGATAACCCTTGAGGCAACGCCTTGCGGCAATGATATGCAATGACCTTTGGGGAAACACTTTACGGAAATGATATGCAATGACCCTTGGGGAAACGCCTTGCGGCAATGATATGCAATGGCCCTTGTGGCAACGCCTTGGGGCAATGATAAGTAATGGCCCTTGGGGCAACGCCTTGCGGTAATGATATGCAATGGCACTTGGGACAACGCCTTGAAGCAATGATATGGAATGGCCCTTGGGGCAACGCCTTACGGCAATGATATGTAATGGCCCTTGAGGCAACGCCTTGCGGCAACGATATGTCATGGCCCTTGAGGCAATGATAAAATAATTTTACCTGAATTCATCTGTCATCGTCTTGCTTTCTACATGTACCTGTGCTTAAGATAGGCGATTAGTAGACACAAAGTTACTTTTGCTAGCGACTATTTTTAGAAAACTTCTAAATACAATATTTGTAAAGAAGACTAGGCGCTTTTGTTTGTCGCCTATGATCTCAAGAAATGAGATGGACAAATCAAAAGGTCCTCAATAAATAGCTGTTAACCCATTTTTAGGGCTACCCTAAAATAACATTCTTGGGCATTAATGATCTGTTATGGCTCCCAATTTGCTCGGGAATTTTTGAAACAGACTCTCATTTTTGTGTATTGATCCCTGCATCCATAGAAAAATGATTAGTTTGAATGAAATTACTCCATGTTGACCTTCTTCGATCCTCGATTTGCTCCTTCCCATCTCTTAGGCATTCCGCCATGTTGGGAATTCCACCCTGACACTCCATCCCAAATGATGTCTAGGCAAGTACTAAATAAGTGAGCCGTAAAATTTTTGAAAATAGTCTTAAATTTTTGAAAATAATTTCAAAAACTTCTGTAAAACTTTAGAAAATCTCTGCCAATCATGTCATGTACTAGCTCAACGAACGTCTTTCTCTTGGTTTTGACTATTCCAACGGATGGTTTCCAAAACTCATGATCATTGTTGGAGGGTTTCTTCAAATAGTTCTATCATAGCCAAAAATTGAGTCTCCCCAAACTTTGTTACTGTCGATGTCTTCCAAAGCTTGACTTTAACCTCTGGTGCTGGGGAATTTGGAATATGTTCTGGCATTTGGTGGAAATTTTGAGGTCTTACTCAAATTTTTTGCCCCAATTTAAAGTTGTTTGAGATGATACCAATCCGGATGGGTGAAAAGTCTTTGCTGATGTTCATTCTCTTTGTTGGATGTCGATCTTATCTTATGAATTTCGAGATTCCTTCTCAAAAATTCTGCCCCAGTTTCCATTTCCTGCGGTTATATGACCGAGCCGTTAGGGTGCCTACGTATCCCGTTGAAGCAGGAATCAGGTCGAACGTAGTTTAGGACTATGCTAGGGATATACAAAAGAAATTAATGGGTTGACCGAAGCCGACATAGGCCGCCTACGTATCCCTTTCTTGGGAATTTAGGTCATCACATAGTTCATATATAAAGGGAAAGGATAAATTATCCTAAGGGGTTGACCGAAGCCGACATAGGCCGCCTACGTAAAACGTAATTCATACATTAAAGGAAGGAACTCTAGACAGTCATACACTAGAAAACAACATTATTACAAAGGCGATTACAAGTAAATTAACTAAAGAAACACAAAAGCTAGAATGTCCTTCAAACATAATATCTCTTTACCACATCAGAATTGATTGGTTTGGTCCACTCCATGCCTTCTATCTCGGACAAAACCAGGGCTCCTCCAGATGGCACCTTGCGAACTATGTATGGACCTTGCCAGTTTGAAGCGAACTTGACCTTGTACTCCTCTTGGTGAGGGAATATTCTTTTGAGAACCAGTTGCCCCACTTCAAATGCCCGAGCTCTCACCTTCTTGTTAAAGGAATGAACCATCCTGTGTTGGTACAACTGACCGTGGCATACAACGACTATTCTCTTTTCATCAATCAACATGAGTTGTTCATAGTGAGCACGAACCCATTCTTCGTTACTTAGTCCAGCTTCCTAAATAATTCTTAGGGAAGGTATTTCAACTTCAGCAGGTATCACAGCTTCATTCCTATAGACAAGTAAATAGGGGGTCGCCCCGGTGGAGGTTCGAACTGTTGTGCGATACCCTAGCAAAGTGTAAGGTAACATCTCATGCCATGATCTATCATTCGACTATCTTTCTCAAGATCTTCTTGATATTCTTGTTGTCCGCTTCCACAGCTCAATTCATTTGGGGACAATATGCAGTCGAGTTGCGATGCATAATCTTGAACTGATCAAAAATTTCTTTCATAAAGTGACTGTTCAATTTTGTCCCATTATCAGTAATGATCGCTTCCGGTACTCCAAACCGGCAAATAAAGTTATTCCTGGAGAAATCTGCAACCACTTTCTTAGTGACGGCTCTGTACGAAGCCGCTTCGACCCACTTAGTGAAATAATCAATGGCAACCAAAATAAATCTATGCCTATTAGACGCTAATGGCTCTATTGGTCCGATGATATCCATGCCCCAAGCTACAAAAGGCCAAGGCAAATTCATTGTGTGAAGCTCGTGTGGAGGCATTCGAATCAGATCTCCGTGTATTTGACATTTTGGACATCTCTGCACATACTGACTACAATCATTTTCCATAGTCATCCAGAAGTAACCGATTCTCAGGATCTTTCTGGAAAGGACAAACCCATTCATGTGGGGCCCATAAATTCCAGCATGTACCTTTTTTATCAATTTATTGGCTTCCGCAGCATCGACAAATCTTAGGAATCCCAAATCAGGAATCCTCCTAAAAAGAATTTCCCCACTTGGAAAGTAATTCTTTGCCAAACGCCGAATTGTCTTCTTTTGGTTGTTACTAGCCTCTTCAGGATATATTCTAGATTCCAAATACCTTTTAATGTCATAGTACCAAGTATTTCCATCAGGCTCCTCTTCTACATGTACACAATGCGGGGGTTGCTCCTTTAAGCTTATTTCCAAAGGATCAATGTAACTCTGATCCGGGTGATGAATCATGAAAGATATAGTGGCCAAAGCATTAGGAAACTCATTTTGTATCCGTGGGATATGCCTAAAATCAACTTCCTTAAATCTTTCACATAATTCTTGCACCAGCTCCACATAATGAGTGATCTTGGGATTTTTTACCGCCCATTCTCCCCGTACCCGGTGAATCAAAAAATCTGAATCCCCAATGACTAACAATTCACGAACACCCATATCAAGTGCCAATTTGAGACCCAGAATGCAAGCCTCAGATTCATCCATGTTATTAGTGCATGGAAAACATAACTTAGCAGTTACCGAATAATGCTAGCCCATTTCTGACACCAAAACTGCTCTAATTCCTGAACCTTTGAAGTTGACCACCCCATCCAAAAATATCCTCCATCCGGGGTAAATCTCTGTAATGTCTTCTCCTACGAACAAAACTTCCTCATCTGGAAAGTAAGTTTGAAGTGACTCATATTCCTCATCAACTGGGTTCTCTGCCAAATGATCTGCTAAGGCTTGCCCCTTGATTGCTTTTTGGGTTACATACATAATGTCAAACTCACTCAGCAAAATTTGCCACTTGGCTAGATTTCCCGTAGGCATGGCCTTTTGGAAAATATACTTTAATGGATCCATTCTAGAGATGAGGTATGTTGTGTAGAACAACAGATAATACCTCAACTTTTGTGTCGTCTAAGTCAAAGTACAACATGTCCTTTCTACAAGAGTGTAACGGGCTTCACATGGCATGAACTTTTTACTCAAGTAGTAATTGGCTTTCTCTCTCCTACCGGTCTCATCATATTGTCCGAGGACACATCCAAAAGAATTTTTTAAGACTGATAGGTAAAGCAATAATGGAATTCCTTCTCTTGGTGGAACCAAAACCGGCGGTGCAGAAAAGTATTCCTTGATGCGGTTAAAAGATCTCTGACATTCTTTTGTCCACTCGTTCAATGCATTTTTCTTCAACATCTTGAGAATTGGATCGTATATGACTGTTGACTGCGCAATGAACCTGCTAATGTAATTCAAACGACCCATGAAACTCATAACTTCCTTCTTAGTCTTCGGCGGTGGCAAATCCTGAATTGTATTGATTTTGGATGGGTATAACTCGATGACTCTTCTACTGACTATGAACCCCAGCAACTTCCCTGATGGCACACCAAAATCACACTTAGCAGGGTTTAATTTCAAACTGTACCTTTTTAATTTGTTGAAAATTTTTTCCAGATGAGTCAGATGATCCGAACTCTCGCGGCATTTAATAATTACATCATCCACGTACACCTCAATCTCTTTATGGATCATATCATGGAAAATCATCGTCATAGACCTCATATATGTTGCACCCGTATTTTTGAGACTAAACGACATTACCCTGCAATGATAAACACCCCAAGGTGTACTAAAAGCTATTTTTTCTGCATCTTCCTCACCATCAATATCTGATGATACCCAGCGAAACAATCAACGAATGACTGCATTTCATGTTTTGCACAGTTATCGATGAGAATGTGGATGTTGGGCAACGGAAAATTATCTTTAGGAATGGCTCTATTCAAGTCTCTATAGTCAACACAAATTTGAATCTTGTCGTCCTTCTTTGGCACACGGACGATGTTGGCCAACCATGTCGGATATTTTATAACCTCAACAACATTAGACTGGATTTATTTTGTTACTTCTTCCTTGATCTTTAGACTTAAATCTGGCTTGAATTTTTGCATTTTTTGCTTGACTGGATCAAACTCCGAATTTATTGGTAACTTATATGACACAATGCTGGTGCTCAACCCTGGACTATCATCATAGGACCAAGCAAACGTATTGATGTATTCCCGAAATAGGTGGATGAGCTCTTTCCTTTATGGCTCCGCCAGGTGGATACTGATACTTGTCTCTTTGATTTCATCGTGATCTCCCAAGTTGACTGTTTCAATTTCCTCCAAATTGGGTTTTTCGCGATTCTCAAATCCCTTCATATCTTTGACTAATCATTCCTCATCATTGTCCTTCTAATCATCATTGTTCCCCTCATTTGCTCTTTTAAGCTTTGACATGACACGACATTGGCAGATTTTAAGCTACTGTTACTGTAGTGGACAAACAAACCAAGTTAGATGATAACAAGATAATAACAAAATATATGAATAGGAGTGTTTTAGAAATAATAGAATTTTTTAAATAAATGAAGGCCTTTCCAAGGCCTCCCCTGGCTCAATCTTCTTCACCCCGCTAGACTTTGGGAGATCATCTGGTACAACATTGTATCCTTCAAACAAATCTCCTATCCCATCCCCAAGACCATCGTCATCTGACACCTCTCGTACAGGAAATGACTGGAACAGGAGTGGCAAGGGCCCAAACAGACTATTCTCTAGATTATTCTCAACCCTATCCTTCTTGGAAGGCTGATATCCTAACCCGTACTTAAAGCCTCTCTCTGGGATTGCAATAGAATCGATAATTCCTTGTAAATTCTTGCCCAAGCCTCGACCAAGTTCGAACTCATTTCTTAACATCACCATTGCAATCATTTTGTAGATAGAAGGCATTGGTACTTTGGGCGTCGAATCTCTGTCTGCAACATTTACAATTTCCACTATATAAAAACTGCTACCTTTTGGAACATCTTCAATCACCGACACATAACCATTGGAACGGTCTGCTCGACTTCCTTATCCTTGGATGACTACTTTATGACCTTCTCAAATGAACTTCAATAATTGATGAAGGGGTGATGAAAATGCCTTTGCATCGTGTATGCATGGTCTTCCTAAGAGCAGGTTGTAGCTAGGATGGATATCCATAACATGAAACTTAGTCTTGAACTCAGTAGGCCCCATTTGGATGTGTAAATCAATATCTCATATGGTATCTCTCTGCCCACCATCGAATGCTCTCACATTTACGTGGCTTTGATAAATTTTTCATAAATCATAGCCCATTTGAACCAACGTAGAGAGGGGACAAATATTCACACCAAATCCGTCATCTATTAATACCTGATTAATCGTATAATCGCGGCAAATGATGGTGACATGCATGGCTTTGTTGTGCATCATTCCTTCAAATGGCAATTCTTCATTACTGAATGATATGCGATGATTCCCCACAATGTTCCCTATCATCGCAGCCAGATTCTCAACACTCATTCCTGCGGGAACATACACTTTCTCCAAGACCTTCAATAAATCCTATCAATGGTATTGCAAACTCATTAATAGTGCCAAGACAGAGATTTGTACTGGCATTTTCTCCAAGTGTTTGACAATTGAGTAATCCTTTGGTTGCATACGCCTCCAAAATTCCTCAGCCTTTTCTTCAGTGATTGGCCTTTTCTGTGAATCTTTTTTATTGGTTAATTCCTCAGGAATGTAACATCATCCTGATCACGTCATCTCTTGGGCAACAGCAGTTTGCACAATAAATTCCTTTCTTGGCGGGGCAGTGGACACTTGAGTCGGGGACTTCATTATTATAAATAGGGCTTTCTCATTGATACTTAAGGCAGCCACAACCTTCTCTATCTTTCCTACCTCTTTCGCTCTTTTGCGCTTTTCGAAGTTCACTTGGGTAATGGTCTTGCCAGATGCCCATTCGCCTTCTACTTCAATCACGTTAACTGTAGTTCCCCCATGGTTGGGCAATGGATTTCTATTAACATTTGGAGTAGGCACTTGGAGCGTGATGACCTTTTGATTGATTAAATCCTGGATCTTGTGTTTCAAGTAGACACAATCCTCTGTACTATGCCCTATTTCCCCCGAATGATAAGCACAATGTTGACTTACATTAAAAAATCGAGAGTTGGGATTGATATTCCTTGGCTGTATTGGTTGCAAATGACCAGCGTTCTTCAATCTTTCAAATAATTGGGTGCAACTTTTAGCTAGTGGGGTGAAGTTTTGGGGAGGTTTCTTTTCGTGGTTTGGACATTGCGGGTTATACGGGATTAGGTTTGTAGGAGGGGTACTTGGTGATAATTTGGAGGCGTTTGGAAATTTGTTCAGTTATTTGGAGGAGTGGTTTGGAAATGAGACTGATAATTTGGAGGTGGAACTGGGTATTGGGGAAAGATATTTGGCTGTGGAACTTGATATGAGGATTGGATGTTTAGGAGTGGAGTTTGGTACTGAGGTTGGGCATTTGAGAGTGGATCTTGGTATTTGGGGTGGGCGTAGAACGCGTGCAGAAGTTTAGGTGATGGTGGAGAAGATAAAATATTTCTAGAATTGAACCTCTTTTTCGTTTTCGTAATAGGATTAGCAAAAATCACACCTACATCTTCCTTTTTCTTCTTCGAGAACATGATAGTCCCAGACGAAGTCAGGGTTTTGGAAATCTTCCCTGTCTGAATACCTTCTTCTAATGATTCTCTTATTTTTACTAAATCCGCAAAAGTTTCCCTGACAGCGGACACCATCCTTGTATAATATTCTCCTTCTTGAGAACGGGAGAACACGAATACCATTTCCTTCTCAGACATAGGGGTTGCACTTTGGCGGCTTCTTTCCTCCAACAAAAAGCATAGTCTCAAAAACTCTCAACATTCCTCTATTTGATCCGATCTAGTGAATATCGGTTAGGGACTATTTCAATGTTGAATGCAAACCGGTCAAGGAAACCCTTGGCCAATGCCTTCCAACCAATCCACTTTTTTGGCTCCTGAGACATGAACCACTCCAAGGCTTTGCCACTTAAACTTCGACTGAATAGGCGCATCAATAATGCCTCGTTTTTCCCTATCCCTACCAGTTGCTCACAGTACCTTCTCAGATGGGCCATTGGATTGTCGGTACCATTAAACATCTCAAACTTAGGGACTTTATACCCATCTGGTAGGTTTACTCTCGAGTGAACACACAAATCATCAAACCCCAAACCATTGTGGTCCCTGGATCCATGAGACTCTATGATCCTCATGATCTCATCCTTCATAGCTAGTAAATTCCTTTCATGTTGGGTCCTCCACTCTTTCTCCTTCTCCTCGTAATGGTCCATCTCGAGGTTAGGAAAGGGTTCATAAATATCAGGGGATATGATGGTTTGAGGGGGATTTGTAAGGGAGGCTTGATTTTGCGGAAGAAAGGAACTTGGTTGGTAAGTGGGGAGGATGTTTTGGAATTTGTGAGTAGTTTGGTGGAATCTGAGAAGGATTTTGCGGATTTGGAAAGGAATTTGGTGGATTCGAGGATAGATTTAATGGATTTTGCGGGTTTGGGAGTGAATTTTGTAGATTTGGAAATGAATTTTCTTGATTTGAAAATGTGTTTTGGGGATTTGAGAATGGATTCGGAGATGAGTTTTGTGTGGTTAGAGATGGATTTTGTAGATGGTAGGCATTTGGGTTATTTTTGCGATTAGTGTTTTGTACAAGTGGAGGGGCAGAGACGGACGATATGCTATTTGGCTGATTCTCAAGAATAAGTGTACTGAGGGGAGGGATTTGGAGTGGAGTCTTGTGTACTCCTGGAGTGGGGGCATTGACGGTGATGGACAAGTTAGCCAAATCTCGAGTGCTATTTATTTCCTCCTGAAGCATTTCTAACTTTCTTGCAAGTTCTGCAATCATTTCATTCTGTTCCGCTATCACATTGTCCCGGATATTCAATGCGCTTTCTTCGTCATTTCCTGTCATTTCTGAATGATAGTCAGAGGATGGGATTTTGTGCACTTTCGATCGGGTGAAGTAGGGATGTTCTGCCAGCTTATATCAACACGGAGTAATTTCTATTATCTGTAAAGTAAAACAACTCAAAGGCAGATGTGTTAGTTTTCGTTTATGATAAGTAATGCAAAATATTTGACAGGAAATAACCACATAGAGTTGCTTGAGTCATAGCCAAATTCATCCATACGACATAGTGGATGAACTTGACTTTGATCCAAACAAACTCTCATAAGCACATAAAACAGTTATATCACACAAAAACATTATAATAACGTGTATCCTAGCTGGGGTGACCCTTTTTGAGCCAAGGGTTCAGGCCTAACAATTTTTGAAGAAAATATATTCTCCTTGAAGTCAATCCATTAACCCCCAACTCATATAGACACTAAAAAGGGCATAAATTCCTATAAAATATGATGAAAAAGGGATACAATCTTTAGGGAAGAAGGGAAATAACATGAAAGAAGATAAGTTCCCGTGCAGGGGAGATAGAAAAACTAGCTACTGGAGGCTCCTTCGTCTTCTTTTTCCTTTTTTGCCTTGTTTACCTCCTGTGCTATTTAATACCTATTGATGAAAAGATGACTCCCGCATAATTGTGCCTTGCAGTCGTACGTAATTTTCCTTATACTATTGAGTTGGGAGGCCATGGTATTATCCAAATCGATTAGACATTGCCTGGCATCATCAGCTTCTTGCCTAGCTCTTTTCAACTCTTCCCTCAACATACGTATAGTTAAAGCATCCTCCACGTGTATCTGTCGGTGCGCGATTTCACTTTTCTGGAACTCATCTTGTAGCCTGTGGAGCCGAATTTGGTGCTCGAATTCTACATCCACAACCCGAGTAGGCACATTTGGTCCCTGAATCAATGCTCCGGCGAGACTCTTTTTCAACCACTCCTTGTAAGTATCGCTGACTTCAGGGTCATGCTCTATACGGAAAGTCACTTCCGTCCACCTTCTTCTTCTCCATCCATTTATCATGCCGTCTTAGAGTGGAGACTCACTTTCATCATATTCGGTGAAAAACCTAAGCATGGAATCTATTTGCGGTGCTTCCTTCTTGATCTCGAATTGCCTAAGAACTCTACCAAGATTGTAGGGTCGGGTCCCCCTGACACCAGGAAGCACTAGGAAAGGCCACTTGCCTCCTCGAATGGTGTATTTCCCTGAATGAAGAGAGTTAATAGACCATTGCACATCGTCATCTCTTAATTCCCCGAAAGTCTTAAACCAAAACTCGTGAGATGCTTCCCTTTTAAACCTATGTAGAAACAACCACATGTCATGCGAAACCAACATATCCACCCTTGTTTTATGATTAGGTTGTACCGTTCTCGAATCCTTTACCAAAAGTTTGATCATCCACCATTGTAATATGAGGTTGCAACCTTGAAAGAAATGATTTTCGACTTGACACCTTCCAAAGGCTTGATATATGTCGGCGATAATCATGGGAGATAAATTGTGGAATACCTTGGTAGAATCGTAATCTACTCTAAATAAAAGTGCATGGGACACCATAACAATCCTTGGATGAATTGTGCTATTTCCCCCTGTGGAAACACCATGGTTCCGAGTAGACCTACCGCAAATGCAAAGGCTCTCATCTCCTTCCATTTTTCTTCGGCCTCAAATTTATGTCCAAATTTGTGGAAGGCATTGAATCTTCAAAACCAATGATACAACTCCCAAAAAGTGATATTTACTCCATCACGTTCCCTAGCCAAGTGTCGTCGTCAGTTAAAAATGCCTCTTTGATTATTTGACGGTCCCACACTGAAGGAACTAAAATGTTCTTATCAGGTTTTTCCTTTCTCTTGAAACACATTTCAATACTCTCATAGCAAATTAACACTTCTTCGATGGTAGGAGTTAATTCCACATCCCCGAAGCATAACACCATATTCTGATATCCTAAAAAGTCATAAGCACGTGGATCATTTCAGGCCAAGCATCCATTTCAATCAACAAAGGCAGGTGCCGGATGTGTGTCCTAACAATTTTTCTCTCATCTGGACCCATGTAATCCCACTACAATTTCAGGTAATCATCAGGTTTGGTAACTATTCTGAACTTTTCACAGGAATGAAATTGAGCCATATCTACATAAAAGAAGACAAAGATAAGCCTTTCCCCAACCCCAAAGGGTAATGGATTGAATTTAGACAAGCATATATTTCTCCAACACATAAGTATGATCCATCTGTGATTGACTCGGGGCCAATAGATGTAGGGTGAGTTTTCTAATAGGCCCAATACCCCGCTTGGATATTAGGTCATCTAGGCTCATGCCTAAAATAGGGTTTTGGTTTCATTCTATCCTCAGTGTCTAGAGTGGGTTTGAACACTGGTTCTCAAGCGGACAACTTGAGTTTGAAAAAACAAATAGTCATCAGACGACTCACGTGCTAATAAACTATTTGTATTTCCAACACATTTTTGGAATTGATTAATAGGGGCAGGGATACCCACAAAACCCCAAAATAGTTTAAATAATATGCCATGCGATCCGATAATTAGCTATATAGAATCGAAAGACATGAACACATAAATAGTTAATCAAAAGATGAAATCAAGCATTTGGTTAGAACCTAATAAGAGTTCCCTAGCAGAGTCGCCATTTCTGTTTTGCGAAGAAATTTTGACTTATTGAGAAGAGTCGCCACTTAATTTTGAAAAAGAATTAAGAAACTTTTAGAGAGTTACTTCAAATGATTCAAAACAGGTAAATCATTTTATGTTATAGATTTCGAGTAAGTAGTTCCTATTAACATTTTAGGAAGGTGTTAGGCACCTAAAACGTCTGCTAACTTGCGGTTATCCGGACTGTTTGAAAATCATCTTTGATTAACCTTGAAAAAAATTGATTTTGGAAAAGAAAGCGATTTTAGAAATATTTTGGTGTTTATGCAAAACCAGTTTTTAGCGACTTAGTTAGAGATTTTAACTAGGTTCAAAAGAAAACACATAAAACAAATTTGCAAAAGTAAAAGAGAAAGGGTAGAAGCAGAAGGACTTGAGCCATTAGGCCCAAACCGACAACCCTGTCCTAATCTAGATATTGGGCTTTCAGACCGTCTTCCACCTGTCCTAATTCTATGTTTTCAAGCCTTTAGCTCGAGTCTCGCTTCACCTGTATTAAGTACAACTTTGGCTTCGAGGCCCAAATGAATAAATAAGGAAATAAATAAATGAATAAATAAATAAATGAAGATGACAATAAGTAAATAAACAAAAATGATAAATGAAACTTTGGGGTCTTGTAGCCGCTTCAAATGATAGGACTTTAATCCATTTGTTCTTCTTTTTTCGGCTCCTTGTATTTACGCCATGGAATCACTTTGGATTTAAACATTGAGGATATGGGCCTCATTGGCCCACTTGATAAGAGAAAGGAATCCATTGCGGACTCCAATGCAAATTGACATGGGAAAAAAAAGGAAAGGAAAGAAATTAGAAATCGAATAACAGAATTTGATAAATTTAATCATCATTTGATAAAGACTAGTGATGTTAGTAATGGTAAAGGGACAAGATAAGATGAATTACAATAATGGCAGGCATAGTAAAAGGACATAATTTAAAAAGAAGAAAAGGAATCTCTTTTTAGAAAGTTGCCTTCACTTTAACGTAACAATTTTTATTTCAAAAGTATGATCAGCATACAAAGTGAAACACAAAAAAAAGAAGCCAAAGTTTGCTGCCTCCCTTTTATGAATATGTGTCAGCAAGGATTATACATAACAAGCATTCACTATTCAATCCTAATAGACATTTAAAATCGCATGAACACATGAAAGCAACAGAAATATGATTGAACTAGGGGGAATATGGATCTCACGTCCAAACCTATAAAATTCAAACTCAAGAACTCAATATTTGTTCTGATTCCCCTTTCTACTTTCCAATAGAAACCCAAAAGTGAATCAGTTGCGAATTCCCAAGAATGAGGGTACTGACTTTGAACAATTTGAGAGAGAGAAGAAAAAGAAAATCCAAATCAGCCAATATACGTAAAGATGGGTCTCTTCATAAAATTAATCTTAACCTCATTTCTAACCATCTCTTTTGAAGCTAAAAAAGGGGAAATCGGTGAAAAATTCCCAAGAATATGAATACAAAAGCTGATTTTTATCTCAATTCCAACCCCTTTTAAATCTCTTTCGGAGCCAAAGGGTGAATCGATGGGAAATTCTAGAAACAATAATAATACCACTATCGATCTCCAAATTGAACCCAAAGAAAGATAAGAAAACTAAGGTAAATCAGCTTCCAGATTCAAACTTCAGGTAGTCAGGGAGGTATCAAGATGCAAATTGATTTCAAATTTAAACTCAACGAGCCGTAGAGAAGCCAAAACGCAAATCAATTTCCAAATTGAAGAGTAGGGGAAAATAAAGAGACTAGCATCAATCTTCCAAATTGACTAAAGGAAAAAGAGTTGAGATTTCACACAATCCAGATTTGAACTTAAAGAATAGCAGAGAAATTAATGAACCCCTTTGTACATAAGGCCGTGGGCTGCTTAGGGTGATTACTGCATGATAATCGAGCGAAAGTGGGAAAATATGCAAGGAGCCTGGAGGTTCAAAAGAGAACCTCAACAGTAAGTTCTCGGAGATGGAAGTAGACAATTGTGCTGCCCTACTCCATCTCTCAACCGGGCTTTCACGAGCAAAAGAACGTGAATGTATCCCTCCTTTCTTAATATCTTTCCTCAAGAAGAATAACTGAGAATCCTTAGTCCTAGTACGAATTACACACATAACACAGTGACCACAAAGGAAATCGTAATATTTCCCAAATAAGCATATCCAAGTTTTCAGCACTTCAATCAGGACCATATCAAATTCCTTTTTTAGTTGAAACACATCTTGAGCACAAACAAAAGGAATCCATGTTTGGTTTTTTTTTATATTAAAAGGAAGACATGATCCATAAACTAAAAAGGATGGTGGCAGGGGATACCATTCTAATTCTCCTTCTCATTTCGACGAATTCTAAAATATAAGTTTTTAACAATCAAGACGGTCATTGGAGGATACTAGGACTTTTTAGCGTATTTTGGACCTTACTCATCATCCTTTTGGCATATGAGAAGCCAAAGGAACCTGAGAGGTGGCTCTACTAGCAATGCTGCCAGCTCGACAATCGCGACACCATCCAGTAGTAACAACAGATAAAATACACGTCAAGTAGTAATTATGAATCAAACAACATCAAGCTAAACTATTAAACACAATCAGAACAAACAATATTTGATTAGGAAGTTAGCTATTCAAGCCATAAGAAGTGCATAAACGAGGCATTGAGACACAACAATACATCTTTCACCAAAAGAGCAATCTGTGGTCTTTAAGACCTTCACAGCAGATAAATCCAATGTACAAAATCACTAAAGGAAACCTACAACTTCAAAAAGTTGAGATGAAGCAGAAATCATCGAAAGTTTAAACGGGATAGGTTATCACCTTTTCGGGAGTACCAAAACGAGACCCGAGCTATCAAAAAAATTATCACTACTGAGTGCTTGATATTGTCGACGCGGGAACTCCCAATTAGTCGACCAGCTTCCCAGAAAAATGTACAAGAAGAATTTCACAAAATAACTCTTTTCTTTCAAAATTCTTAACCCCTAGAATTTTCCTTTCGCTTCTAAAAAAGATCGAACCAAGAACGAAAAGAAGAGCTAAACATCCTCCTAAATAGTGACCAAAAATTCTTTCTCCCCCTAGAATTTCTACCCACAGAAAGAAAAGAAGAACATAACAAGAACCTTAAACTGTGGCCTCAAAATTCTTTTCCCCCCTCTTAGAACCCTAGAGTCAAGGAAAAAATCCCCCCTGGTGTTACCTCAATTAGCCTTTATATAGAGAAATAGACTAAGGTCCTTTCCCAAAAAGAATTCAAAATTTTCTCCCTCAACTTCTAATTTCCCTCAATAAGTTGTACCAATTTCAAAATTGGTGGACCAATAAGAATTAGGCCAAACGGATTCCCATCTGAAACCAATAGAAAACATCCAAATATGTACTAAATTCGTCCCATCATCCCAAATTTTACGGAATATGAACGTTAGGGGATGACACCTGGCTCATTTTCGAGAAGATTCGAGGGTCCCTTTGCTTGTGGCACTGACGCGTGAGGTGCATGATGAAGAGAAGAGGAACGGGTTGGCAAATTCGAATTGAGAACGCGGGGAATCGGGTACATTTTTTATGTTTTTCAAAGCTGTACATACGGTTGGTTATGCTGTAGGGTTCTGCTCATGTTGTAATTTGCTTTTGAGGAAAAAGAGTAAATAAATAGTGGGCCGGGTAAATTAATGTGATGGGCTTGTTTAGTAAAGGTGTGGCGCTGGGCTGGTGATTTGGTATTGGATCTGGGCAGGTTAGGATTTGGGCTTGGAGGTTGTAAATTACAATTAGGCTGAAATTGAACTTGTTTTAATTTGGGCCGGTGATTAAAGAATAGGCTGAAAATTAGGGTTATTTAACAGATAACCCCAAGTGAATTAAGAATCAACTAAATTCGTTTAAATTTAAGTCAAATTGAAAAAATCAATTAGCCAATCGCATTGCAGTTGAGGCCGTTTTGATCTCAATTATGACCAAATCTAATAGGTTGGCCTAAATTAGCTGAAATTCGATACAAATAAATATCTCACTCAATCCCGAGCTTCTTGGTTTGATAAAATCAAACAATTATTTCTCCAGATAGATTATTTGTAAGAATAAATTATGTTTAAATCAAGACTTAATTAGTGAAATTTATTTTCTAAATAATCCTTAATTTAAAGTCCGAATTTTGATGAAAATTTTTATTTAAATGACATCATTTATACAATCTTGTATATGCAAATACAAAAATATAATTATCACTTAAATGACAAAATTAGCCCAAATACCTATTTTAAAATGTATTTATTTGAAAAAAGAAAAATAAATATTGTGATTTTATTTGAAAATCGAAGAAACTCGAGATTAAACGTAGTTTTGGAGGGCAAAAATTAGGTGTCAACAGTAATTACTTGATAAAAGTTAAAGGAATTACCTACTATTGTTTCTTTAGATGCAATTTTTCCTCTTCGAATGAAACAAAATTCTTAGAAAAAGAAAATGTAGAAAAAGGCTGTGACATTCTTAAACTATAGTGGACGTTAAGAATCCAAGTTCAATGTCCTTATTAATGGATTGAAAATTTGGATTGACCCTATTAATACGATTGTTTATGATATAGCAAACTTTAAATTGTTGTAAAGAATGTCCAAACGTTTCAATATGCTCATTGAAAAGTGTACCATTAATTTTTGTGCCTTGAAAAAAGAAAACATAATATGAAATTGATAGAGATAGGAGTAAAACACAAAGTGAGAAGATATGTATTTGTTGATGTGAGCAACCAGTTTGAATAGAAGGAATATGTATCAAGTTTCAGTTTCCTAGTGTGACTAAAGTGAACTGCTTTGCAAACATGATAGCTACATATAATCAGAGAATGCAGAACGACCAGCTACTAAAGGCAAAAATAATAATTTGTATTTGTTGGTGTTTGTGAAGCTATCATGAGGTTAACAATGCATCAGAACAAATAGTTTCATATATGAGAAATTATTAAACATGTAAGGTATGAAAGAATAATATTTCCTCCTCATCAACTAATGTCACCATTTTTCGAGAACCGCCTCCATTCTTAAACGATTTTTTTGGGCTGCTTCTGATAACCAAGACTTTGATCATCCAGATACAATTCCTTGGCTTCAAAGTGTTGATACTCACAACTTCGGTGATAGGATCCATTGTAACAATCTTTAAGAAAATAGAAGTTAGAACAATAAGAACGTAGAATTTCATAATAGAGGTAAATTTATTAGATGTGAAGAATTATACGTGAATATATGAATGTTGTTGGTACGCGGGTAGATAAAGAAGTTAGTTATGAGCAACAGAAATTATAATATATTCTACTAAAACGACAGGTAGAACGATAAGAATGTAGAATTTATAGCAGAGATAGATTTGTGAGATGAGAAGAATCATACCTGAATATGCAGGTAGAAAAAGAAGATTAGTTATGAGAAGTGTGAAATAAAATATATTGAACTAACAGGAACCATTAAGCTAAATTAAACCAAGTAATTTAAGTTGGCATAGCAAGTAATATTGTGTTTAAATTAAAATATAAAAAGGGAGAGATGATATAACGACCAAAAACCTGAAAATAAAATTGTTGAAACTATGCTGAGACAAAAAACAATGAAAGATCGTAGCTTTTTATAACAACGAACAATAGAAAAAGCTCATTCAACTGTTTATAACAATGAAAAATGAAAAAGGCTCAAACGCTTATATAGAAGGACGAAAAAGCGTATGTTTTTTGGTTGAAAGAAACCAAGTAGAAAATAAATAAGATTAAAATAAAAAAAGATAGCTAAATTTGGGAAGGTTTAATTGTGAACCAAGGAGGAACCAAATGGGATTTTAAAAAAAATGAATAATGGGTGTTTAGCTAAATTTGGAAAGGGAAATTTTACATCAAAGAGGATTTTAAAAAATGAAAAACGGGTGTTTAGCTAAATTTTGGGAAGGAAAATTTTACAAAAAAAAAACACAGGTGTTTAGCTAAATTTGGGAAGAAATTTTTTACACCAGATAGGATTTTGAAAAATGGAAAAAGGGTGCTTAGCTAAATTTTGCGAAGGAAAATTTTACAAAAGAAAAAAAAATGGGTGTTTTAATGAAGCTGGAAAGGAGCTAAATTTTGGAAGAATTTAATTGTAGCAAAATTATAGTATATTTATTTTGTAGAATTTAATTACAGGGAAATGGTAAAAGACGATTTTGGTTAAAGCGAACTGTTTGAAGGGCAAAAAGTTCAATTCACTTTTCTAAAGGCATTCACACTTTTAATATATTATAAATTATAGATTATAGATTATGTGAAGATACTTATTATTATTTTTTTATTAGGTATTTATTACACATTTATTTCAAATTATAAAATCCCCCAAAATTCATTTGTGAGAATTATAAAGATTTTGTTTATATTTTTTTATTTTGTAATTGTAATGTCTGACAGACTTTTGAGTCTAAAAAATTTTTAGTATATTCAATTTTTTTTGTTTCCATTTTTTCTTTTACTTAATACATTTAATGCACGAAATTATTGTGTGTATCTCCATGGATAGGTCTATTTTTTTTTATTTTATTTTTTAGATTATGAATTTTTTATTTTTAAAAAATTTAATTTTGTAATCATATTTATATTCAATATAATAAACTTTTGTACTTAGATTGTCCTCTTGGAGCAGAAGAGTGGGGCGAGTAAATTTAAAAGCAAAATTAATTTTCACAAAAAGATGTGTATTTGCATGTTTTTTGTTAACACACTCTAGTTTATAATCAATTTTAATGGTTTAATTTATTTGAACATATAATTGTTTATTTATAAAATTGATTTCAACATTTCTCTTTTAACACATAGGTGCTTATAACTACTTTTAATCACTTCACCCCAATATAATCTTATTTTACTTTATGAAACAAACTTAAAGAAGGCTTTATATTTTATAATATACTTTGAGATTATTTTCAATGTTAAAATTTAATGAAAAATAAAATTAGAAATATGATTAGATTTTTATGATCGTGCGTAGCACGGACAAATTCACTAGTCAAGGAGTAGAGTAACTAAATTCCCCCCCCCCTCCCAATATTCTCTTTCTTATTTTCTCTCCTAAAATATCTCAAATATATTTCTCTTATCTAAAATCTCTTCATCAATATGTATGTCTCCTCCATTTTTTTTCTTTTCAAGATTATTGATAAAACATATGTCTGATGTATACTTATTAAATAAAATTAATATATACATGTAATTTGTTATGATGAATAAATTGGGTGTATCAATACATTAAATAATGCATATATATGCATTATATATTCACACATTCAAATAATGTACACTCGTAAATCTTTTAAAAAGTTTCTTATACTTATAAAATCATATTTAAATTATATTGAGAGAGTTGTTACACTATATTTCAATTTGTTATGTAAACATAAATCGGTGGTAGATGTATTTATATGTACATTAAATTAATTATAAGTTTAATTTTTAAATTTTATTTCTTTCTATTACATACACATATATTTATAATTTTACATTGGTATACATTGATTCGTGTTCGTCGTATACGTTTTGCGTAATTTCTTTGTCTCAAATCACTTGGCATATTTGATTTTTTCAGAATTCTCAAGAAAAAATTAACAAGGGATGTCTATCTTATTTAATTTTGATTAGATGGAGCTTTTTCAATTTATATGAGTATAATTGAAAAAATGATTAATTATTTCTTAAATTTTTAAACATGCAACTATTTTGAAACAAGTTATTTTAGCAAATAGGCCAAGTAATTTGAGATGGGGAGAGTAATAAATTGGTATACATTTATAATTTATTTATATTTATTTAAGGTAAAACATTTATTTGCTAAGGAAATAAACTAATTGAATCTTAGTTTTGGGGATTTCACGTTACTTTGACTAATAATTATTTCAAATTGATTGGGACAACGTTAATAACTAAATCCCTAGCTTTAGGGATATATCTCATTAAAGTTTTGCTATAAATTTGCCAATTTTATGGGAAAGTTGTACTAGTATGTCAATTTCTCTTCTTTTTTGTTGAAATTTTATATATAAATAACGTAATTAAAACTTAGTAAGGATTTGACGAATTGGATTATGACCCGTATTTTAACCAGGATTATGACGAATTGAAATATGGGTGCCTTTAGATATTTGACCCCAATAAGAAATGTCTTTAAAAAATAATCTTCCTTACTTTTTAAGTATATTACAAGTACCATTTTGCCCTTTTACACCTCAAATATATTTTTTAAACTTTTCATGCTTATTTGTTTCTCAAATTTTATTTTTTATTATTTTCACTTTTTATTTTTTACTTTAATTTTATTATTTTCACTTTTTAATTTTTTTCTTTAATTTTATTATTCTATTTTTATTATTTTCACTTTTTATTTTTTTTCTTTAATTTTGTTTTCATATTTTAATTCATTTGTCTCAACCTTTATTTTTTTTCTCAAGCATTATCTATTTATTTTTATTTTTTTAAATTCATTTAGCTTTAACTTTTATTTTTATTTTATTTTTTATTTTTATCAGTTCTCTTTTTTTCCCCTCATTTTTCTCAAACTTTATTTTTATTTTTTCTCTCATTTTTTATTTTTCAATTTTTTTAATTCTTCGCATTTTTCTTAATCTTTATTTTTTTCTTGCCTTTTTGTTCTCTCTTTTTTTTTTTTTTCTCTATTTTGTTTGATCGCTTTTTTCTTTTTCCAGTTCTCTTTTTTTCCCTCATTTTTCTCAAAATTTATTTTTATTTTTCCTCTCATTTTATTTTTCTCAATTTTTTTAATTCTTCGCTTTTTTCTTGATCTTTATTTTTTTCTTTCTTTTTTCTCAATCTTTTTTTTATTTCTCTATTTTGTTTGATCGCTTTTTTCTTTTTTCTCAAGTTCTATTATATTTTGCTAATAAATAAAAAATTAGATAATCCGCAAAGGTATCTTATTTTTTTGACATCAAGCAAATTTAAGGGAATGAATTGTTGTTACGAAATTCTTTGAAAATTCTTGAGCTAAGTCTTCCCTCCAAGTCAAGAGTTGAGAACATCTCATAAATGAAGACATAACGTGGTAGTGTCAATTCTTGCCCGTGGGGCAAAATTTATAGTTTGAAAGTCCTTGAGTTGAGTCTTGCCTCTAAGGCAATAGTTGTAGAACATCTCATAAATGAAAACATAACGTGGTAGAGTCAACTGTTGCTCGTGGGGAATAATTTCTAGTTTGAAAGTTCTTGAGCTAATTAAGTCTTGCCTCTAAGGCAAGAGTTGAAGAACATCTCATAAATGAAAACATAACGTAGTTGTGTCAACTCTTGCCCGTGGGGCATAATTTGTAGTTTGAAAGTCCTTAAGCTAAGTCTTGGCTCTATGGCAAGAGCTGTAGAACATCTCATAAATGAAAACATAACGTGGTAGAGTCAACTCTTGCCTGTGGGGCATAATTTGTAGTTTGAAAGTCCTTGAGCTAATTAAGTCTTGCCTCTAAGACAATAGTTGTAGAACATCTCATAAATGAAAACATAATGTAGCAAAGTCAACTCCTGCCCGTGAGGCATAATTTGTAGTTTGAAGGTCCTTGAGCCAAGTCTTGCCTCTAAGACAATAGTTGTAGAACATCTCATAAATGAAAATATAACATGGTAGAGTTAACTCTTGACCGTGGGGCATAATTTGTTGTTTGAAAGTCCTTGAGTCAAGTCTTGCCTCTAAGGAAAGAGTTGTAGAACATCTCATAAATGAAATCATAATGTGGTAAAGTCAACTCTTGCCCGTGGGGTATAATTTGTTGTTTGAAAGTCCTTGAGCTAAGTCTTGCCTCTAAGGCAATAGTTGTAGAGCATCTCATAAATGAAAATATAATGTGGTAGAGTCAACTCTTGACCGTGGGGCATAATTTATTGTTTGAAAGTCCTTGAGCTAAGTCTTTCCTCTAAGGCAATAGTTGTAGAACATCTCATAAATGAAAACATAACGTGGTAGAGTCAACTCTTGCCCTTGAGGCATAATTTGTTCTTTGAAAGTCCCTAAGCTAAGTCTTGCCTCTAAGACAATAGTTGTAGAATATCTCATAAATCAAAATATAATGTGGTAGTGTCGACTCTTGCCCATGAAACATAACTTGTTGTTTGAAATTCCTTGAGATAAGTCTTGCCTCTAAGGCTATAGTTGTAGAACATCTCATAAATGAAAACATAACGTGGTAGAATCAACTCTTGCCCGTGGGATATAATTTATTGTTTGAAAGTCCCTGAGCTAAGTCTTTCCTCTAAGGTAAGAGTTAGCTCATAAATCAAAATACAATGTGGTAGTGTCGACTCTTGCCAATGAAACATAGCTTCTTGTTTGAAAGTCATAAGTCTTACCTCTACAATGTAATAGTGTCAACTCTTGCCCATGAAAGGTAGCTTATTGTTCGAAAGTCGTAAGTCTTGCCTTTATAATGTGATAGTGTCAACTCTTGCTCATGAGATGTAACTTGAATGGAAGAAATCGAAGAAAGAACAAAAATAATAAAAATTGTGGAAAAAGAAGAAAATGAAGAAAAATATTAAAAAGAAATCAAAGAAAATGTAGAAGTTAAGAGAGAATACGAAAAAAAATAAAGGTTGATTTAAAAAAAAAAAAGAAAGATTAAATAAAAATAAAGGTCGAGAAAAATTTAATAAGAAAAAAATCAAAGAAAAATAAAAAAGAGTTTTTCTTTTTATAAAAGTAGACGTTGAAAGGTGTAAAGGAAAAAAAGTAAGGCTTGAAAAAAAAATTAAAAAGCACAAAAAAAAAATAGATGAAAGAAAAATAAAAAAATAAATAAAATAAAAAATAAAAAAGAAAAAACAAGAAGTTGAGAGGAAAAAAGGAAAAAGTAAGGGTTGAGAAAATTAAAAATAAAAAAGAAAATTAAAAATAAAAAGAGAAAAGAAAAATTAAAAATCAAAGTAAAATTAAAAAGAGAAAAAAAAATAAAAGTTGAAAGATATAAATATGGAGTTGTTATCCAATATGAGGATCATTTATGTGATTTACTCCATTGATTAGGGATAATTTTATTCAAAAAAATATTAGTTAATAGGTAAAGACTATTTTAAGAAAAAAAAATTATTTTGGACTAAAATTTAAAAGTCACCCCAATTTAATTCTATTTTTTGAGATTCACCCTATTTTAACCCATATAAGTCCAATCCATTTCACCAAGTAATTTTTGGGCATTTTAATAACCGTCCTCTCGGTTTATACTAACCACCCAAATTCTGTCAAATTCGTCTATTTGACACCTCTAATTATGTGATTATAAAATTTTTTGAAAAATATATTTAAAGATTGAAATCTGCATATTTAAATTTGAGACAAAAATGATATTCACTTAGGGATCGTTTGGTTGGAAACAAGTTATCAAGGAATAGTTATGTTAGGATTAATTATCCGACTTTCAAAATGATGTAAAAATAATACTATAATTTTGAAATGAATTATCTTATTTATTTTATCCCAATCAAACATGTAATAAACTTATCCTAAAATTTTGGGATCCCTAATCTCTTGTACAAAGCAATTAATGAGTCATAATGTGATAATGTTGCAATTCAAATCAGGATTTCGTCATAATGTGATTACTGTTGCAATTCAAATCAAATCAAGATTATATATGGGGACTTAACTAAATTAAAATATTTTCCAAATCAAAAAGATTTTGTTGGTCAAAGTTTAGTCATATTTTTTATTATAAAACTCTAGAAACCCCTTAACTTTTGTCATACTCATTTTCTCACTATGGCTCTTCCCCTCGTCAACATCTTCTTCATATTGTTATTGATCACTTCCCTTGATCTTTCGCTTGGATTAAAATGTTTATTTTCTGAAAAGTTTGAGGTGCATGTTATCAATAAACTTCCTCCAGGTTCCCCACAACTGAAACTTCATTGTGCTTCGAAGGATAATGACTTAGGATATCACGATCCTAC
Organism: Capsicum annuum; assembly: GCF_002878395.1. Taxonomy (NCBI): domain Eukaryota; kingdom Viridiplantae; phylum Streptophyta; class Magnoliopsida; order Solanales; family Solanaceae; genus Capsicum; species Capsicum annuum. Next base: position 48,283 of record NW_025862740.1, read on the forward strand.
TATAGATGGAGACTTTAATTGGTCGTTTTGCAGTGCACTTTTTGGTCGAACTTTATACTTTTGTCACTTTTGGTGGAATTCAAAAGACAAAGCTTTTGATGTGTTTAACAGTGAATTTTATTGTGTTAAAGATCAAAAAGTTGTCAATTATCTGAGGTATTGTAAATGGGAGGTGAGATCAGATGGTTTTTATTTAGAACAATATAATAATGAAACAAAGGCATACTACATGACTCACTATTTGAGTTGGCCTTAGGGAATAAGATTGATGTTTCTGTTCTTGTTTATGTAAAGTGACAAGGAAAAATAGTGAAATTTTATTTTTCTTTGTTATTTTATTTATTTTTCTTGTTTTTATATATAAAATATGATGCTATTTATTTTTTTCCGTTTTATGAGTCCAATCGGAATGACGGTGTTATATTTTAATCTTATAATGACTTTTATCACAACTGTCACACCCCCTTTTATGTACTGCTAACAATTTTTGTTTATTAAAGTTCGAAAGGGTTTTAATTATTAATGTGACAAAAGATGAAAATTTGTTTCGAAAAAAGAATTATTTTTAACAATCAAAACTCAGAGTCGTCAATTTGGTGTGCCAAGTCACCATTAGAAAATCCTTTTCAAAACCATTTTGACTCTTTAAACTGGTCTACGAACAGAGATTCCGGCTAAGGAATTCTGTTGCCCGAGGGGAAGGTGTTAGGCACCTCTCGATCCCGTGGTTCAACCACGGTCGCTTGGTAGAGTATATCAACTATTTTGGCATTACGAAATGTACAAACCCCACAAAAAGCACGCAAAATAATCAAAAAATAAAACAAAACAATCCAAAATGTAAAGTCCAGTCCAATAATACAGTCCAAAATAAATAATGCGGAAATATAAATCTATTCTACCCTAGACTAATCCTATGCTACACTCTACCGCTTCACCCGACGCCTCGGGCCTTCACCACGAACATCTTCCAAGTATAAGGTACTTCGGGGCATTCCTCGGATAAATCAATACAAATCCTTTAGGGCATTCCCCGGGCCAAATAAATACAATTTAAACTTTTCGTGCTATAAAGTAGAAAGTACCATTCGTGCATATATTCAACCACTCCAACAAATCATTATTTCTAAATTTGACTACCCGGCCTACATTTGTCGATCCAAGTTCAACATATCACAATTCTATCGTGTTTAACATTATCCATGCATCAAAATTAATCAACATTCATTTTAGCAATTTTTAATTCCCACCCCCAATTCCATTTTAACACAAAATTTCTACAATCACGATTACTATTCCAACAACCCATGATCACTATAAACTCAATATCCATCATTCACATCACACATAATCGTAACCAACGAAATCAACAACCAATCAATACAAACAGTTATTCATCACCAACGAAGATCAAACCACACACGAACATCCAAATCGAAATACGAAACATCCCAAATAATAAAATAGATAAGAGAAAGTGTAGAGTTGGACCTCGATTGAAACTTTTATTGTGCCAAAATATGTGATCAAAAGACAAAGTCGGATCCAAAACTCTCGATCTGAACCTTGATAACCAACAACTCCAAACTCAATATCGAATTCAACCGGACAGATTGGAAAACAACGAAAAGTCTCACAATGAATGACCCACAAACCCGAATAAAATTCAAAAACAACCCAAGATCTCAAATTCGAAATCCCAAACCATCGATTTCCAACTAACCTTGCACGAACCAAACCAACTCGATATCGAGGAATAGCAAACTCGGATGGATTTAAAACCCTAAGAAATAAGAAATATCAAAAGAACCGAGACTAAAATTGTGAAAAATGGAGAAGACCCATACGCGAAATCTCGTCGGAACCAACTCGAATCTCGCCGAAATCGATGGAAAACGAGTTGGGTGTCGTTGATTGGACACCGGCTTCACTGTTTTCGGTGAGATTCAGATTCGCCGGAGAGAGTTCAGGTCATACCAGTGACTGCTGCCATCGCCGGAGAGAGGTCGGGTCGGGTCGGTTGTGATGGTCGCTGGCGAAGGCGCTGGACGACGGAGGAGGCCGGATCTGAGCGGCGGCTGGAGGAGCAGCCCGTGCTGGCCTTTTGAGGCGGCACCGTCCCTGGCTGGTCGGCGTTTGAGAGGAGGAAGAGGAGGACGAGAGCAGGAGCGGCGTTGGCGCCGGCGCTGTTGTCGCCAATGGGGGAGGCGATGCCGTTTTTTTTTTTTTTTAGTTTTGGAGAGAGAGAGATGGTAGAGAGAGGGAGAGAGGTGGCTGATTGTTGAGTTCACCGGACTCCGACATTGTTGGCTGCTACTGTTGCACGTATTTCGGTGAAGCTTTTTCCGGTGATGAATGTGTATATGACATTTTGGTAGGGTTGAAGATGAGTGATGCCTATGTACTCCTCTTTTTTTGTGTATATGGGTGATTGTATATATGTTGGTGAAATTGAAATTCTGAGGTGAGTGAGGGCGAGTGTAGGTGGGGTCATGTGGGTGGGTATTGGGGTAGGGTAGGAGGGGTAGGGTATGGGGGCATGGGTTAGTGATGTGTTGTCCAAAATTGATAGGAGGAGTGGTTAATTTTGTTACAAAAGAATAATTGGGGATTAGGTTTGTTAGTGGGTTTGTTATTTTTGTATTTTTATGGGATATAATCATATGGGTGAGGGCACGTGGTAAGACAAGGATAAAAATGTGTAACTTGGGTCTTCGGGAGGAACAGAATTAGGTGTCTACAACAACAGAATAAACTCTTGTGATCTGGCTCTTCTCCAAATCTCGCACATAGCGAGAATTTAAGTGTACTAGTATGGCGTTTTACTCCCTCTCCTCAAATTATTTTCTCGAGTATTTCTATTTTTACACGCCTATTACAAAAATATTGAGTAGTAGAAGATTTTATTTTATTACCTATTTTATCATTATTTGTGTTTGCAAAAAAATATTTTAACCATTTCTTAAAATATGTGCGGTCAATCTACGTCACACATAAGTTGAAGGAAATTAATGAAGTAATCACTGCTATTAAATTAATTAAGTAGTGTACCAACCAACCTTCATTCCAATTAAAACAATTAACTCTACATACAGGATTGTTATTGTTTTCTTTTTAGATGTTCTGATTAATTTAATTCGAAGGCTACCAATAGTTGTTCTTCTGGCGCTGGGTTCATCAAATTCAAGTATTAGATTAAAATAATTAGGCTAAATATCTAAAAGATTTTTCAACTTGACATGTATTATAAGACGTACAGTTAAACTTCGTTAGTGATCCAATACACACTTAAGCTTGACAATAGCATGTCTACAATATTTTTTGTGATAAGTATCTTTCGTCCCTGTTCGATGGGTGGGTCTTGCAGTCAAGTTCTCTTCAGCCTTTACATTCGAGGGCCAATCTCCATCCGGCCCGAGGAAACCTTTGCATGCCTCCGTTACCTTTTGAGAGGCCTATGATCCATAGAAATTGTCTACCTGAGGCTGTTCTTTGGCCCGTAGGTCCTAACACCTGTGGACCGGAGAATATACAATAGACCATTTGCCAATGGCTGCATAAATTTGTACAGAAATTTCTGTTTGAACTAATTTATGATGTATTTGAGGCAACTAATCTTATTAAATATTACATGAGTTTAATTCTATATACAGTCGAAAGTAAAGAAGTTGCATATAGAGTAAATAAATTCTTATCTACTGACACAACATAATAACACTGCTACTCTACAACCCCCTGATTTAAATTCAGATATATTCTTAATTTGCAATAATATTTTAATGCAATTTAAATTCAGATATAATTTTAATTTGCATAAATGTTTTAACGTAATTTAAATTCAGATATATTCTTAATTTGCATAAATTTTTTAACACGATTTAAATTCAGATATATTCTTAATTTGCATAAATGTTTTAACGTGTAACTTAATTACTACATAGAGACATAAAAAACATTTTCCTCCTATCAAACTTCCTAAACTCATTCTAAAATTAACTTCAGATTAGCTATCCCTTATTTCTTCTGTTAAACGACCCCTATAACTAGATGGGATGGATCTTTTGGTGTCTGTCGAGTGCCTGTTTTACGTTTTTTATTATTTTTCGCTTTGGAGAAAATTTTCTTAAAAAATGTGGAAAATGATAAATGTAATTCCTGAACTCTAAGGGGTACCACGTGGCGGGTTTATGATCCTCTTTTATACTTTCTTTGTCTCATATTAGTTGGTTATTTTCTTTTTCATACGAATGTTAAGAAATCATAAATAAGAATGTAGTTTTTACTAATTTACCTCTTAAAAAACTTCTTGGAACTTTACAAACAACTGTAAATAGTTTCAAAAAGATGACCAACTATTAATGCTTTCTTGATTCAGTAAGGTGGAGAACTAAAATGAGACAACTATTTTTAGTAAAATGGCCAATTAATATGAAACGGAGAATGCATATCAATATATAGATTTACATATGAGTCTTTCCTCGTTTAAGAACACATAAAATAAGAATAGATACCAAGTTTCGACTTGAGGTGTTTTCATATAAATTTGAACTTATCTATTGAATTATTTAAAAGTTTAATTAGGTAGTGAATATTCTTCTATAATGAAACATGCCTCAACATTGTAGTCTAATTAAATTTTGAACTAATCCTCTCATAATAATTAGTCAAATGTAAACTATATCAGAGTCTAATTAATCAAATTCCATAAATTCCATTATGCCAAGATTTTGTGACTGATCCTAAAATCAAAATTCTCTATATAAAACTTCAGAAAATCCCTCTATTTTTTTCATACTTATTTTCTGACAATGGATCTCTCCTTGATCTACATTTTCTTCTTGGTGTTATCGATCTCTTCCGTAGAATCTTGCATCTTACAAAATGAGATGCAGATACATATCATCAACAGACTTCCTCCTAATTCTCCCCAACTGAAACTTCATTGTGCCTCGAAAGGTAACGACCTTGGAGAACGTTTGCCAGCTATAGATGAAGACATAAATTGGTCAGTTTGCGAGGGATTTTTCTTTAATGAAGTGTATTTTTGTAAGTTTTGGTGGGGTACAAAAGAAAAAGGGCTTCAGGTGTATAACGACCCCTTTTATTGTGTCGAGGATTCAGATGATTATAACCATGTGGATAATTGTAAATGGGAGGTGAGGAAAGATGGTTTTTATTTGCAACAAACTAATCATACCGATGGATCATATTATATGTATCACTATTTGGATTGGTCTTAGTTAGAGAAAAGGACCAATGATTATGTGTTCTTGATTATGTAAAGTAACAAGGATTTATGTTAGATTTTATAAACTTCTGAGTTCTGAGTAGGTCATTAGTATTTTTTTTCTAATTAGCATCTTTGATTAATATACATAAAAATTAGATGGCTATGTTACATTTGCTATACTCAAATTATTAGTAATTACACTGAAAATCATTTTCATTAGGATAATAAAACTCGAAATGATTTAGGATTTACATTGACATATGCTTAAAACTAAATGGCTAAATTCAATATTTTTGTTTTTCAAAATTAGTCTAAATTTTATCCAATATGACATGAAAAGTAAGAAATTAATATGACATTGTATGCCAACTAAGAAATCTATTGAGAGGAAAAAGTCTTTCTCTTTTCAAGACACAAAGTAATTACAATTGAAAAAAATATATATCAAAAAATTACTTTAGTGAAATCTTCCTAATATTTGAATGATCATTCAAGAATTTTTTTTTAAAAACATTTAGAGAGATCTTCTTTGTACTCAAATTGACCGTATAAAAATTAGTAACTCGTAACGGAAACCAAAAGGGGGCAACATAGAGGAGGGGTGGGAGATTGGTGAATTAATGTAGAAGAAAACACTACTTGATTCTGGTGCCACGTATAAAATAATATATTAGTAAAATAATTAACAGACAAACTAAGAATTAAAATATCAAGATTGTCCTTTAAAAGCGTACACATGATTTAATTAAAGATGTATGTAATGAGTTGAATGACCATCATTCATCTTTTAGTTTATATCGTATATTTTGGAGATAGAAAATAAAATTCATTTATAAATTTAAGTGAAAAAATTATTAACAAGTAATAACAATATGATGTTGATCAATGGGTGATCGATGATTATCCATTTTTTTTTAAAAAATAATTAAAGACATGAAATTGATGTCATTAAAAGGTATGAAAGGTGATGCCGATTTATACATGCAAAAAATATTTTACTAATTTTTTTTATTAAAATATATTCCAACAGACTTTTCACATTTTAAAAAACACTGAACGCTAATAGATTTTCCTTTTTTTTTTTTTTCCCTTTGTATTATTTGTCCTTGAAATTATGGTAAGATAATTACAATTAGGTAAATTTTTGACCGTTTCTTACAAAATACTTTAGAATATCCTATTCCTCTATTTTACAATAGCATAGGTAGATCCATAATTTAAATATTTTAATGAATTCAACCTTTCTATTCTCACCATTGAACCTATCATACATTTGCAAATATCCGCTGGATATTATGTAATTTCTTTTAAATTTGCTTTTACTGATTTCCCCTCACACACGCTCTACTAATAAAATAGAAAACAACGATGGAGTAAAATTGAGGTACTTTGTCATTTTTTCAATATTGTTTTCCAAATACATCAATGAAAGTCTCTAGGCTTTAATTGTTATTTAAAAAAAAAAAAAAGAAAGAAAAATCGTCATATTTCCGTCGATGTTTTTCCTCACAAAAAAAGTAAAAAGCTATTAAAAAAGAAATTAATTTTAATAAAAATAATATTGATAAAATTCTACAGTTAATTTTGTGTAAAAATTATGATTGTTTCTTAGATTTATTTCAAAGAAAACTAACGGTAAATTTATAGAAAAGCCTAAATGATTAAGAGACACATTATAAATTTCATATTATTTTTGTGTTTCTCAATTTGCTTTTACAAGAAAAGAAACTTTCAACTTCCTAATGATTAATTCCAATCAGAATAATGATTCTTGTGAATATATCCATCTTTTTGATAAAATCCTAAATAAATACCATCTGATTTCACTATCCATACACATTTCTTTGTACCAATTGGAACAGTTCCCATATCTACACAATGATGCTGGTTATTAAACACATCGAATATTTGATTTTTTGAACCCCACCAAAAATGACAAAAGAATAAAGTTTTCCTAAAAACCTGCATGCAAAATGACCAAGTGAAATCTTGATTTGGATTAAGAAAATGGTGTTCAAGATCATTATCACGAGAAGCACAATGAATTTCAAGTTGTGGAGAGTTATTAGGAAGATCATCGATGATTTGTATCTCATACTTTGAGGTAAAAAAACATGCATTTATAAGGGCAAAGGGAAAAATCAGTAACAACAATAAGATGTTGACCAAGGGGTGATGATTATTCATTTTGACAAAAAAAATTTTAAAGGAATGAGATCAATGTTATTAAAAAAATGTAAAGGATGATGACAATTTATACCTACAATAAATTTATTTGAGTGAAGTCTTAAGCCTTACAAAATATAAATTTTGAATAGAATATGCTAAGAATATTATTTTATATTTTTAGCAGCATTGAATTTTGATAGATTAAAATTGGGTGAGTTGTTGTTTGACTAACTCGTTTATTGCCTAAAAAATTTGTTCTTGTTGTGTGTTACTTGAAAAAAAAAAATATACTTAGAATATTTCATTTTTCTATTTTATAATCAGATAATTAGGTGAAAAAATTGGATTAGTAATTTTCCTCTACAGAGACATGTCATAAAAAAAAACTTAACCAACAATCACAATAAATTTATAAGTCGAGTTTCTCCAAATAAATATTTCTCTTCGTTGAATGTGTTATAGTAAATCGTGATGACTTAGTTTCTATATTTTATTTGCGAAAAGTAATTAAAGGAGCTTCAATCACTATGTTAAACTCTTGACAAATGTGGTGGATAATGGGATGGAGGAAAATATTTTCTGCAAAATATTTTTTTTTATTTTTCTTTTTAATTTCTGATTGTTAAAAAAATTTTAAAAGTGTTTTCTCTTAAAAAATAAGTTCTTTAAAAATAAAAAAAAATGATTTTCCATCGATAAATATGAAAAACAAGTTACATAAGTAAGTAACACTACAAGTAAATTATCTGCTACCCACTCACCTAATACGAAAATCGAAAAAATAAGTTGCATAAGTCCACAAGATCGAAGTTAATTATTTTGTCCACTCAACACTTCCGATCCCCAACCCTTAACCATCTCACCCCGCCACCCCCGCCACCCCACTCTCCTCACATCATCCCATCCTTATGTTATTTCGCTAGATAATATATAAATGCTTACGAGATATTAAATTTTTACTTATCAAAAACTAGAAAATAGTACGACACCTACTTATTTTTAAAGAAGAAAATATTTTCTTCTTTAAACACTGGGAGTGACAATAATATTGAATATATGTTCTTTAGCTTTTTTACATACATAATCTAAATTTAATTTTTTATTTAATATTTAGTGTTATTTTTTTAAGGAACACCAAAAATTTATATCTTGATAAGACTAAATAAATATTCGAAGCAAACTTTAATTATATATTTTTATGAAGGCTTTACCGAGAAAAATCCAAAAAAAAATAAAAATTTGAGAAAATTAAAAAACTCAAAAAATCCCAAAGTTGAAAAATCCAATTTTATTAATTTGATTTAATTTATAGATTTAAAAATTCAATGCGAATAATTTGGTTTGATTTTTAAAAAATCTGTATCAATCCGACAATGTACATCCAGTACCTTTTCTAACCGACTTTATTGTAGTATGTTTTTATTTTGAGGAAGAATTGTTTCCAAATATCACATGTTATATTCTTTCTTCTTTTAAAATAAAAAACTTTCAAGTGGATGCAAAATATTAAAAGATCTTTTTTGTTGAAAGGAAACTAGTAATTCTTTCTTAAATTGATTAATATGTAACATAAATTTAAATTAATTGAATTAAAAGAATTACTGATAGCATAGTTAAACAAAAATGAAAGAATACCTCAAGCTTCGAATTAATCGTGATTTTGAAAAATATTTTTCTTAATCTGCTTGATTTTGTGTTAAAGTTGAGGATTTATGAAGATAATAAACTAAAATTTGTTATTGTTGTGCAGTTAACCTTAAGCTTTGATTGAGAGAGAGAGAACTGAGAGAAGATCACGAGAAGATATTTTGTGAAATGGTAACTAACTCTATTCCGTGAATGCAAAATCAACATATATACAAGTGTGTGTAGCTGCCAGCTGTCAACAACTATCTAACTAACTAATTCTAGTCAGCTAACTAACTACCACTAACAGCATAATTAAATATTCTAATCTACCAGCTAATCAAACTTTACATGATTCTTCAATAATCTCAACACCCCCCTCAAGTTGGAGGTGCTGAAAGTAAAATCAACTTGCCTAACACAGTATGATGCTTAACTCCAGTAAGAAACTTTGTCAAGATGTCTGCAAGTTGAGCATTTGTAGTAACATATTGCAAAGTAATAAGGCCTTCATGTAGCTTGTCCCGGACAAAATAACAGTCTACTTCTATATGTTTAGTTCTCTCATGAAACACAGGATTCCTTGCAATGTGTATGGTTGCTTGACTATCGCAAAGTACTAAAATAGGCTTGGAGGAGACAATAGTTAACTCAGTCAGCAGTCTATCCACCCATACCAGTTCACCAACAAGCTTGATGACAGACCTTATTGAATCTGGACATGAAGCCCAATCAGATTCGCAACAAGATAATAGAGTGTAGTTAGGATCATTTGACAAAAAAGACCCAAGGTTGGATCTGATTTTAAGTACCTTAGGACATGTAAAGCAGCTTTGTAATGGGGCTCTCTAGGAGCCTGCATAAATTGGCTAAGATATTGCACGCAATATGCAAGTTCAAGCCTAGTATTTTTGAGAAAATTCAGCTTCCCAACCAGCTTTCTATAAGGTTTTGGGTCAGACAACAACTTTCCCTCATTTGCTAGTAACTTAACATTGGGATCAAGAGGGGAAGCAGTAGTGCTGTAGTTCAGGTGATCATATTCTTTCAACAAATCAGTGGCAAATTTTCCCTGGGAAATTAAAATTCCATCATGTCTGTATAATACCTCTAACCCCAAGAAATAATGTAGATGTCCCAGATCTTTGATTTTGAACTTGTTCTGTAAAAACAACTTCAGCTGGTGTATCTCCTTCTTATCAATTACTAGTAACTATAACATCATCAATATACACAACTATAAAAACTGTGGAACCATCAATTTTCTTGTAAAATAAAGAGTAATCACTAGCAGAATGTACATAACCCTGCAAACATAAGGATTCAACCAGTTTTTCATACCACTGCCTACTAGCTTGCTTCAAACCGTACAAGGATTTTCTTATCTTGCATACAAAGTTTGGATTATCCAACAATAGGCCCTTTGGAGGGTCCATATACACCTCTTCATGTAAATCACCATGTAGAAAAGCATTATTGACATCAAGTTGATGGAGTTTCCATCCTTTCTTTATAGCTAGACTGAGAAGAATTCTTATAGTAGTCATCTTCACTACTGGTGAGAAAGTTTCATTGTAATCAACACCATGTTTTTTTGTGTATCCCTTCACCACGAGTCTAGCCTTGAACCTCTCTATACTTCCATCAACCTTGTATTTGAACTTGTAAACCCACCTGCAACCAATGGTTCTCTTTCCAGTAGGTAATGGGACAAGATCCCAAGTATGGTTCGCATACAGAGCTTCAAATTCCTATGCCATTGCAATCTGCCAAGCAGGATTTAATATTGCTTCCCCATAAGAGGATGACTCACATTCAAGTAAAATGTTCTTCATCAACTGCTGGCTATCCGTACTAAAGGAAGTGAGTGAAAGAGAGGTATGAGTGACAATATTTATTGAGGCAGAAATAGATGAAGAAGAAGGTTGTAGGTTGGGTAAGGAATAAGAATATTCCTTTAGGTAGGCTGGCGTGGCATGAGTTCTAGATGATTTTCTAGGTTCATCTTGTGGTTGTGAAATATGTGGTTGAGGATCAGGTAGTGGATTATGAGAAGATGATGGAGAGGTAGTGGGTTGAGGAGATGTGGTAATGATGGAGAGTTGCTAGCAGGTATAGGATCAGGGGCAGTATTATGAGAATTTTGTCTAAAATCCAACTCATGTGTATCAAAACTATGTGGTGTGACAGAAGAGTGACTAACATCAACATTAAGATTTGTTAAAGGAACCACATTAGGGAAAACATGTTGGTGAGATGACAAGGAAAAAGAAAGACATTTTCATTAAAAACAACATCCCTAGAAATATGTAACCTTTTTGTAGTTAAGTAAGAACCCTGTAACCTTTTGTACTAAAAGGATATCCTATGAAAACATGTGGAGTGGTCCTAGGGTCAAACTTACTTGTGTGAGCCTTGAGAGTGGTGGGAAAACAAAGACATCCAAAAGTCTTTAAATGAGAGTAACTAGGTTTCTTTTGGTACAGAAGTTCATAAGGGGACTGACCTTTCAACAGTGTGGAAGGCAATCTATTGATCAAGTAGGTAGAAGTTAGGATACATTCTCCCCAATATCTAATTGGCAACTTGGATTGATATAAAAGTGCTCTTGCAGTTTCAAGCAGATATTTGTGTTTTCTTTCCTCCACACCATTTTGTTGTGGTGTGCATGGACAAGTTTTCTGGTGGATAATGCCCTTTTCTTGGAAGAATGATGTAGTTGCATGATTTACAAACTCAAGGCCATTATCAAACCTGATAATCTTGATCTTGGTAAAAAACTGAGTTTCTACAAGAGACACAAAGGTTTTGATGGATTGAAGTGTATTACATTTACAACTCAGAAGATGTGTTCAAGTGGACCTGCTGTAATCATCAACCAGGGTAAGAAAATACCTATAGTTGTCATGAGTTGGAGCATGATAAGGTCCCCATAGATCAATGTGTAAGAGCTCAAAATGGGTGGTACTAATTGTCGATTTCTGTGGAAAAGGTAGTCTACTTTGTTTGGCCATTGGACAAATGGTACACATGAAAGGTTGTTTTGGTGCAAAAGGTACTGGAAGTGAAGATATTCCTCTCATTTTTGCAAAAGGTACATGACCTAATCTTTGATGCCACAAAAGATCAACATTATTATCATGAGATGCAGAAGACAGACGTGGATTCAAAATAGAGCAGACTTCTTTATTAGTTGAACATGAATTATATACAATAGTATTTCGAAGTAAAAATAAAACAGGTTTACTACAAGTGGGAAAACTAAGACAAGTATTTAAAGTGCTGGGAATGGAGGATTTGAGTCTGTTAAAGATCTTGATGTGTTATTGTGACATTTTGAGCAGAGATAGTATAGACCATTGTTAGCTCTACCAATCTCCAGAGGCCTCTTCAGTGAAGGGGCCTGCAAGGTACAAAAAGAGCTACTGAAACTAACTATGCTTTGAAGATCAAGTGCTAAACAATGAATAGAAATGAGGTTAAATATAAAACTAGACACAAACAAAACATTGTGCATGGATTTATAAAGACATCACCAATTTTTGTCACCCTTACTCTATATCCATTAGGCAAAGTTACTAGGGAAGGATAGGGTAAACTATTGATGTTAGTCAGTAAGGTTAAATTGTATGTGATGTGGTGAGATGCTCCAAAGTCCAATATCCAGGAATCAGCTGTCAATATGGTACATGCACATGAAAGTTCAGCAATCTCAGTTATAGAGGAATGACAAGTAATTATACCTGCAAGGTTCGTAGCACCACTAGAAATACCACTTATGTCATGTGTTGCATCTCCTTGTCGAAAAGTGCTCAGTAAGGTCATCAACTGACTGTATTGATCCTTAGTTAGGGTCTGAAGTCCTTGAGAATTGGGATCCTCTGCTGTAATATTCTTTCCTGTGTGATTATTAGTGTGTATTCCTCCAAACATATTAGCAGCAGAAGTTAAATTCTTTCTTTTTATGAACTTAAAATCCTGAGGAAACCATGCAACCTATAACATTTGTCTTTAGTGTGACCAGATTTCTTACAATAATCACAAAACAAATGAGATCTACTTAGAGAATGGCCTCCTCTGTGAGAGCCAGAACCACCTGCACCATGTGAATTCCCATACGGATATCCTCCAGAAAAACCAGATGAACCTGAATAGTGATTACCAAATTATTTGCTATTGTACTGAGCATTTCCTATCCTAGTGTTTTGATAATTTGTCTTAAAGGCTGCATTTGTTGCATTTGCTATGGCATGAGTGGTAAGAGAGGCAGATTCTATACTAAGCTGAGTGTGAGGCTTAACTTCTCTTTGCTTCTCTTCTTGAATCAAAATGGAGAAGGCTTGTGCAATGCTAGGAAGGGGATTCATCATTAAAATACTCCATCGCACAGGTGTGTACATCTCATTGAGCCCCATGAGAAATTGTATTAGTCATCGATCCTGTTCAGCCTTATGCACAACTGCTTTAGCACCACAAGTGCATTGATATGTGCAGCTAGTACTCAGAGTGAGTGCACTCAATTCCTCCCATAGTTTCTTCATTTTAGTATAGTTGTTGGTGATGTCCAAAGAACCCTGAGAAAGGTCATAATCTCTTTCTGTAACTGATACAACTTAGCCCCATTCGTTTGATCATATCTGTCTTCAAGTTTCTGCCAAAGCTCTTGAGCATTATCGATGTATTGTAAACTATCTGCTAGGTTTCTGGATAGAGAATTCAAGAGCTACGAAGTCACCATGTCATCACATCTCTCCCAATGACTAAAAATAGAGAATCCTCTGGTGGTTTTGGACATTTACCAATGATAAAAACTAGTTTTATTTTTGACCAACAAGGCACGAAGTACACCTCGCCTCCATTACCGATACCCCATGCCATTGAAAACACCAGGAAGCAGCGTTGCTTCTGCATTCTTAGAGGGATGCATATACAAGGGATTAGTCAAGTCGATAGTTTCTTGGCTCGCTTGAGTAGGAGGATTGGCTTCATTATCCTCCATTAGAAGTGACAAATAAGCAAACACTTTGAAGACGCAATGAGAGGAAGAACAACAGAATCACCAACACTAGTGAAGCAGAAAGTAACACCAAAAAACAACTCAAAAACCCAGAAGGTCGAATATACGAACAGAGCAGTGTAAACACCTAATATTTGACCAAACCTAATGTTTTTATATCATTTTAGTACTCAATTTTTTTTTATTATTTTTATTTTTGGTCTAAATTAGATATTTTAATTTTATCTTAATTTTACAAAGTTTGTTTTAAAAATTTTGAAAACTACAAAAATAGAATCACATTTTAAATAAATTTTTATTTTATTATTTATTTATTTATTTATTCCTTTTAGGAAAAAGAAATTTTGTAAATTATATTTGTTTTCTTCTTTTAACTTTTAATAAATAATCTAATGATTGTAGTATTATTTTAATCATATTTCTAAGACTAGTTATTAACTTATTTTATATTTTATTAGTTTTAAATAGATTTTAATCATTTTTATTTTATTTTAAATAATAATAATAATATTAATATTAATAATAATAATAATAATAATAA